>NW_027476750.1:0-145320 GCF_051020955.1 Megalopta genalis
ATTGATTTTAAGCTAAATCAAGTGATTTGATTGGATTTGAAGCTAACTCGTTTATTTCGTCTGCATTTGAAGAAATATCACATATATCTCAAGTGTTTGAAGCTAAATCATTTGTTTCGCATGGATTTGAAGCTAAGCCTTATACTTCGTCCCGATTTGAAGCTAAATAAAATGTATCGCATGGATTTGATGCTAACTCGTTTGTTTCCCCTGCATTTGAAGCTATATAACTTATATCCCAAGTGATTGAAGCTAAATCATTTGTTTCGCATGGATTTGAAGCTAAACCATATACATCGCATTGATTTGCAGCTAAATCATGTGTCTCGCATGGATTTGAAGCTAACTCGTTTGATTCTCCTGCATTTAAAGCTATATCACTTATATCCCAAGTGATTGAAGCTAAATCATTTGTTTCGCATGGATTTGAAGCTAAGCCTTCTACTTCGTATCGATTTCAAACTAAATCATGTGTTTCGCTTGGATTTGAAACTAAACCTCCTGCATCGCATTGATTTGAAGCTTAATCATGTGTTTTGCATGGATTTGATGCTAACTCGTTTGTTTCCCCTGCATTTGAAGCTATATCACTTATATCGCAAGTATCTGTATCTAAATCATTTGTTTCACATGTATTTGAAGCTAAACCTTCTAAATCGCATGTATTTGAAGCTAAATCGTGTGATTCTCTTGGATTTGTAGCTAACTCGTTTGTTTCGTCTGCATTTGAAGCTATATAACTTATATCGGATGTATCTGAAGCAAAATCATTGGTTTCGCATGGCTTCGAAGCTAAACCTTCTACAACGCATAGATTTGAAGCTACCTCGTTTGCTTTGTCTGCATTTGAAGCTATATCACTTATATCGCAAGTATTTGAAGAAAAATCATGTGTCTTGGATGGACTTGAATCTAACTCGTTTGTAGCGTCTGCATTTGAAGCTATATCACTTATATCGCAAGTATCTGAAGCTAAATCAATTGTTTCGCATGGATTTGAAGCTAAATCTTCTACATCGCATTGATTTGCAGCTAAATCCTGCGTTTCGCATGGATTTGAAGCTAACTCGTTCGTTTCGCCCGCATTTGATGCTATAACACTCACATCCCAAGTGTTTGAAGGTAAATCATTTGTGTCGCAAGGATTTGAAGCCAAACCTTCTACATAGCATTGAGTTAATGCTTAGTCAAGTGTTTTGCATGGATTTGAAGCTAACTCGTTCGTTTCGCCCGCATTTGATGCTATAACAATCATATCCCAAGTGTTTGAAGCTAAATCATTTGTGTCGCATGGATTTGGAGCTAAACCTTTTACATCACATTCATTTGCAGCTAAATCATGTCTTCCGCATGGATTTGAAGCCAACTCGTTCGTTTCGCTTGCATTTGATGCAATATCACTTATATCGCAAGTATCTGAAGCTAAATCATTTGTTTCGCATGTATTTGAAGATAAACCTTCTAAATCGCATTTATTTGAAGCTAAATCGTGTGGTTTTCTTGGATTCGTAGCTGACTCGTTTGTTTCGTCTGCATTTGAAGCTATATCACTTATATCGCATGTATCTGAAGCAAAATCATTGGTTTCGCATGGCTTCGAAGCTAAACCTTCTACAACGCATAGATTTGAAGCTACCTCGTTTGCTTCGTCTGCATTTGAAGCTATATCACTTATATCGCAAGTATTTGAAGAAAAATCATGTGTCATGTATGGACTTGAATCTAACTCGTTTGTTGCGTCTGTATTTGAAGCTATATCACTTATATCGCAAGTATCTGAAGCTAAATCATTTGTTTCGCATGAATTTGAAGCTCAATCTTCTACATCGCATTGATTTGCAGCTAAATCATGTGTTTCGTAAGGATTTGAAGCTATGCCTTCTACTTCGCATTGATTTCAAGCTAACTCATGTGTTTCGCATGGATTTGAAGCTAACTCGTTTGTTTCGTCTGCAATTGAAGTTATATCTCTTATATCCCAAGTGATTGAAGCTAAATCATTTGTTTCGAGTGGATTTGAGGCTAACTCGTTTGTTTCGTCTGCATTTGAAGCTATATCACTTATATCCGAAGTGTGTGAAGCTCAATCATTTGTTTCGGATGGATTTGAAGCTAAACCTTCTACATCGCAATGATTTAAAGCTAAATCATTTGTTTCGCTTGCATATGAAGCTATCATGTTTGTTTCGTCTGCATTTGAAGCTATATCACTTATATCGCCATTATCTGAATCTCGATGTTTTGTATCGCTTGGATTTGAAGCTAAACCTTCTAACTCGCATTGATTTGAATCCAAATTATGTGATTCGTATGAATTTGAAGCTAACTCGTTTGTTTCGTCTGCGTTTGAAGCTATATCACTCATAGCCCAAGTGTTTGAAGCTAATACATTTGTGTCGCATGGATTTGAAGCTAAACCTTCTACATAGCATTGATTTGAAGCTGAATCATTTGTTTCGCATGGATTTGAAGTTAATTCATTTGTTTCGCATGGATTTGAAGCTAAGCCTTCTACTTCGCATTGTTTGAAGCTAGATCATGTGTTTCACTTGGATATGAAGCTAACTCTTTTGTTTCGTCTGCATTTGAAGCTATATCACTTATATCTCAAGTGTTTGAAGCTAAATCATTTGTTTCGCATGGATTTGAAGCTAAACCTTCTACATCGTACTGATTTGAAGCTAAATCATGTGATTTGCTTGGATTTGAAGCTAACTCGTTTGTTTCGTCTGCATTTGAAGCTATATCACTCATACCCCAAGTGTATGAAGCTAAATCATTCGTTTCGCATGGATTTGAAGCTAAATATTATACATCGCATGGATTTGCAGCTAAATCATGTGTTTCGCATGGATTTGAAGCTAACTCGTTAGTTTCGCCTTCATTTGAAGCTACATAATTTATATCTCAAGTATCTGAATCTAAATCATTAGCTTCGCATGTATTTGAAGCTAAGCCTTCTACTTCGTATCGATTTCAAGCTAAATCATTTGTTTCGCATGGATTTGAAGCTAAGCCTTCTACTTCGTATCGATTTCAAGCTAAATCATTTGTTTCGCATGGATTTGAAGCTAAGCCTTATACTTCGTATCGATTTGAAGCTAAATGAAATGTATCGCATGGATTTGAAGCTAACTCGATTGATTCGTCTGCATTTGAAGCTATATCACTTATATCCCAAGTGATTCAAGCTAAATCATTTTGTTTCGCATGGATTTGAAGCTAAACCATCTACAGCGCATTGATTTGCAGCTAAATCATGTGTCTCGCATGGATTTGAAGCTAACTCGTTTGATTCCTCTGCATTTAAAGCTATATCACTTATATCCCAATTGTTTGAAGCTAAATCATTTGTTTCGCATGGATGTGTAGCTAAGCCTCCTACTTCGTATCGATTTGAAGCTAAATGAAATGTATCGCATGGATTTTGAAGCTAACTCCTTTGATTCGTCTGCATTTAAAGCTATCTCACTTATATCCCAATTGATTGAAGCTAAATCGTTTGTTTCGCTTGGATTTGAAGCTAAACCTTCTACAACGCATTGATTTGAAACTAAATCAAGTGATTTGCTTGGATTTGAAGCTAACTCGTTTGTTTCGTCTGCATTTGAAGCTATATCACTCATACCCCAAGTGTATGAAGCTAAATCATTCGTTTCGCATGGATTTGAAGCTAAATATTATACATCGCATTGATTTAAAGCTAAATCATGTGTTTCGCATGGATTTGAAGCTAACTCGATTGTTTCGCCTGCATTTTAAGCTATATCACTTATATCGCAAGTATCTGAACCTAAATCATTTGTTTCGCATGGATTTGAAGCTAAACCTTTTACATCACATTCATTTGCAGCTAAATCATGTCTTCCACGTGGATTTGAAGCCAACTCGTTCGTTTCGCTTGCATTTGATGCTATATCACTTATATCGCAAGTATCTGAAGCTAAATCATTTGTTTCGCATGTATTTGAAGCTAAACCTTCTAAATCGCATTTATTTGAAGCTAAATCGTGTGATTCTCTTGGATTTGTAGCTGACTCGTTTGTTTCGTCTGCATTTGAAGCTATATCACTTATATCGCATGTATATGATGCTAAATCATTTATGTCGCATGGATTTGAAGCTAAACCTTCTACATCGTATTGATTTGAAGCAAAACCTTCTACATTGCATTGATTTAAAGCTAAACCTTCTACATCGCATTGCTTTGAAACTAAGCCTACTACTTCGCATCGATTTGAAGCTTAATCATGTGTTTTGCATGGATTTGAAGCTAAATCGTTTGTTTCGCCTGCATTTGATGCTATGTCACTTATATCGCAAGTATTTGAAGCTAAATCATTGGTTTCGCATGGATTTGAAACTAAACCTTCTACATCCCATTGATTTGCTGCTAAATCATGGATCTCACATGGATTTGAAGCTAATTCGTTTGTTGCGCATGCAGTTGAATCTAAATAACGTATATCACAAGTATTTGTAGCTAAACCATTTATTTCGCATGGATTTGAAGCTAAACATTCTACATCGCCCTGATTAAAGCTAAATCATGTGTTTCGCTTGGATATGAAGCTAAACCTTCGACATAGCATTGATTTGAAGCTTAATCATGTGTTTTGTATGGATTTGAAGATAACTCGTTAGTTTTGCCTGCATTTGAAGCTATATCACCTATATCCCAAGTGATTGAAGCTTAATCATTTGCTTCGCAAGGATTTGAAGCTAATCCTTCTACATCGCATTGATTTCAAGATAAATCATGTGTTTTGCATGGATTTGAAGCTAACTCGTTTGATTCGTCTGCATTTGAAGCTATATCACTTATATCCCAAGTGTTTGAAGCTAAATCATTTGTTTCGCATGGATTTGAAGCTAAACCTTCTACATCGCATTGATTTGCTGCTAAATCATGTGTTTCGCATGAATTTGATGCTAAACCTTCGACATCGCATGGATTTGAAGCTGAACCTTCTACATCGCACTGATTTGAAGCTAATTCACGTGTTTCGCTTGGATACGAAGCTAACCCGTTTGTTTCTCCTGCATTTGAAGCTATATCACTTATATCGCATGTATATGATGCTAAATCATTTATGTCGCATTGCTTTGAAGGTAAGCCTTCTACTTCGCATTGATTTGAAGCTAAATTATGTGTTTCGGTTGAATTTGAACCTAATTCGTTTGTTTCGCATGCAGTTGAAGCCTTATAACTTATATCTCAAGTATCAGAATCTAAATCATTTGTTTCACATGGATTTGAAGCTAAGCCTTCTACTTCGTATCCATTTGAAGTTAAATGATATGTATCGCATGGATTTTCGCATGGAAGCTATATCACTTACATCCCAATTGTTTGAAGCTGAATCATTTGTTTCGCATGGATTTGAAGCTAAAACTTCTACATCGCATTGATTTGCGGCTAAATAATGTGTTTCGCATGGATTTGAAGATAACTTGTTTGTTTCGTCTGCATTTGAAGCTATATCACTTATATCGCATGTGTATGATGCTAAATCATTTATGTCGCATTTCTTTGAAGCTAAGCCTTCTACTTCGCATCGATTTGAAGCTGAATCATATGTTTTGCCTGGATTTGAAGCTAACTCGTTTGTTTCGCCTGCATTTGATGCTATGTCACTTATATCGCAAGTGTTTGAAGCTAAATCATTTGTGTTGAGGTGCGTCGTGTGAGCACCTGATATCGTTATTCCGCGATATTAACTATCTCTCGGGTTGTAAGTCCGACTACGCTGCGCGACGGAATAGGACGATATCGTTGTCCGTTTACTTAAAAATGAACAACTGTTTTACTTAGTAGTTCGTGAAATGAGACGTAGACTGGAGTGACGAGCGATGTTGAACGATATGAACGAGGTTACGCAGGAGTGAAAAAAGACTGTGTGAGGTGGTCAAGCGTTCTCGTTTTTATATGTTTCTCGCCGAGAGAAAACTTGAAGATCATTGGTTGATCGCGAGGTGGAAAGGGACCTTAGGAGTCCCGGTCGTACCCAGTGTCAGGTAGTAAGAAATCCCGGAAAAGGCGACCGAAGGGATGCGTGCTGGCGACCCTGTCATAAATTAAGGAAATGTTGCCGATGAAGTGTGCGTTATTCGAAATTGCAGAAATTACTCTATTGCCGGAAAGGAGACGGGTCGAAGGAATTGGAAATTTAAAAACTGCAGGCGAAGGCTCCACGAAATTGGAGGCCCAACGAACGTGACTTTTGTCAACTGCACGTTGAAGGACCGTCGATTTGCCACGCTGCACCGAAGGTTCCCCGTAAACAAACTGTTTTTTAGGGATTGAAGAAAGGTAGTCCGTCCCGGAGAAAGTCGGGCGGACACGGCTGGAAAATTCCGTTGCAAGACGGAACAATTTGTTTCGCATGGATTTGAAGCTAAACATTCTACATCGCATTGATTTGCAGCTAAATCATGTGTTTCACTTGGATTTGATGCTAACTCGTAAGATTTGCCTACATTTGAAGCTATGTCACCTATATCCCAAGTGTTTGAAGCTCAATCATTTGCTTCGCAAGGATGTGAAGCTAATCCTTCTACATCGCATTGATTTCAAGCTAAATCATGTGTTTTACTTGGATTTGAAGCTAAACCTTCTGCATCGCATTGATTTGAAGCTAAATCATGTGTTTTGCATGGATTTGAAGCTAACTCGTTTGATTCGTCTGCATTTGAAGCTATATCACTTATATCCCAAGTGTTTGAAGCTAAATCATTTGTTTAGCATGGATTTGAAGATAAACCTTCTACATTGCATTGATTTGAAGCTAAATCATGTGTTTCGCTTGGATTTGAAGCTAACTCGTTTGTTTCGTCTGCATTTGAAGCTATATCACCTATATCGCTAGTATCTGAAGCTAAATCATTTGTTTCGCATGGATTTGAAGCTAAACCTTCTACATCGCATTGATTTGCTGCTAAATCATGTGTTTCGCATGGATTTGAAGCTAACTCGTTAGTTTCGCCTGCATTTGAAGCTATATAACTTACATCTCAAGTATCTGAATCTAAATCATTTGTGTCGCATGGATTTGAAGCTAAGCCTTCTACTTCGTATCGATTTGAAGTTAAATGAAAGGTATCGCATGGATTTTGAAGCTAACTCGTTTGATTCCTCTGCATTTGAAGCTATATCACTTATATACCAATTGTTTGAAGCTGAATCATTCGTTTCGCATGGATTTGAAGCTAAATCTTCTACATCGCATTGATTTGCGGCTAAATCATGTGTTTCGCATGGATTTGAAGCTAACTCGTTTGTTTCGTCTGCATTTGAAGCTATATCCCCTATATCGCTAGAATCTGAAGCTAAATCATTTGTTTCGCATGGATTTGAAGCTAACTCGTCTGCTTTGTCTGCATTTGAAGCTATATCACTTATATCCCAATTGTTTGAAGCTAAATCATTTGTTTCGCATGGATTTGAAGCTAAACCTTCTACATCGCATTGATTTGAAGCTAAATCATGTGATTCGCTTGGATCTAAAGCTAACTCGTTTGTTTCGGCTGCATTTGAAGCTATATCACTTATATCGCTAGTATCTGAAGCTAAATCATTTGTATCGCATGGATTTGAAGCTGAACATTCTACATCGTATTGATTTGAAGCAAAACCTTCTACATTGCATTGATTTAAAGCTAAACCTTCTACATCGGATTGGTTTGAAGCTAAGCATTCTACTTCGCATAGATTTGAAGCTAAATCACGTCTTTGGCTTGGATTTGAAGCTAACTCGTTTGTTTCGCATGCAGTTGAAGCTAAGTCAAGTATATTACCAGTATTTGAAGCTAAACCATTTGATTCGCATGGATTTGAAGCCAAGCCTTCTACATCGCAATGATTTGAAGATAAATCATGTGTTCCGCATGGATTTGAAGCTAACTCGTTTGTTTGGCATGCAGTTGAAGCTAAATCATGTTTAAAACAAGTATTTGAAGCTAAGCTATTCGTTTCGCATGGATTTGAAACTAAGCCTTCTACTTCGCATTGATTTGAAGCTAAATCTTTTCTTTCGCTTGGATTTGAAGCTGAATCATGTGTTTCGCTTGAATTTGAAAATAGGACGTTTGTTACGCATGCAGTTGAAGCTAAATCATGTATATCACAAGTATTTGATGCTAAACCATTTGTTTCGTATGGATTTGAAGGTACTCCTTCTACTTTGAAATGATTTGAAGCTAAATCACGTGTTCCGCTTGGATTTGAAGCTAAACCATCTACATCGCATTGATTTGACACTAAATCATGTGTTTCGAATGGATTTGAAGCTAACTCGTTAGAATCGCCTGCATTTGAAGCTATATAACTTATATTTCAAGTATCTGAATCTAAATCATTTGTTTCGCATGGATTTGAAGGTAAGCCTTCTACATCGCATTGATTTGGAGCTAAATCATGTGATTCGCTTGGATTTGAAGCTAACTCGTTTGCTTATTCTGCATTTGGAGCTATATCACTTATATCTCTATCGTTTGAATCTGAATCATTTTTTTCGCATGGATTTGTAGCTAAATCTTCTGCATCGCATTGATTTGAAGCTAAATCATGTGTTTTGCTTGGCTTTGATGCTAACACGTTACTTTCGTCGGAATTCGAACCTATATCACTTATATCGCAAGTATCTGAATCTAAATCATTTGTTTGGCATGGATTTGAAGCTAAACCTTCTACATAGCATAGATTTGAAGCTAACTCGGTTGTTTCGTCTGCAGTTGTAGCTATATCACATATATCGCAAGTATCTGAAGCTGAATCATTTGTTTCGCATGAATTTGAAGCTAATCCTTCTACATCGCATTGATTTGCAGTTAAATCATGTGTTTCGCATGGATTTGAAGCTACCTCGTTTAATTCGTCTTCATTTGAAGCTATGTCACTTATATCTCAAGTGTTTGAAGCTAAATCATTTGTTTCGCATGGATTTGAAGCTAAACCTTCTGCATCGCATTGATTTGATGCTATTTCATGTGGTTTGCATGGATTTGATGCTAACTCGTTTGTTTCCCCTGCTTTTGAAGCTATATCACTTATATCGCAAGTATCTGAATCTAAATCATTTGTTTCGCATGAATTTGAAGCTAAGCCTTCTACATCGAATTGATTTGAAGCTAAGTCATGTGTTTCGCATGGATGTGAAGCTAACTCGTTTTGTTGCGCATGCAGTTGAATCTAAATAACGTATATCACAAGTATTTGTAGCTAAACCACTTATTTCGCATGGATTTAATACTAATCCTTCTACTTCGAATTGATTTGAAGCTAAATCATGTGTTTCGCATGGAATTGAAGATAACTGGTTTGTTTCGTCTGCATTTGAAGCTATGTCACTTATATCGCAACTATCTGAAGCTAAATCATTGATTTCGCATGGATTTGAAGCTAAACCTTCTACATCCCATTGATTTGCTGCTAAATCATGTGTTTCGCATGGATTTGAAGCTAACTTGTTTGTTTCGTCTGCATTTGAAGCTATATCACTTATATTCCAGGCGTTTGAAACGAAATCATTTGTTTCGCATGGATTTGAAGCTAAACCTTCTACACCGCATTGATTTGCTGCTAAATCATGTGCATCGCATTTATTTTGAAGCTAACTCGTTTGATTCGTCTGCATTTGAAGCAATATCAACTATATGCCAAGTGCTTGAAGCTAAATCAATTATTTCGCATGGATTTGAAGCTATATCTTCTACATAGCATTGATTTGAAGCTAACTCATGTCTTTCGCTTGAATATAAAGCTAACTTGTTTGTTTCGTCTGCATTTGAAGCTATATCACTTATATCGCTAGTATCTGAAGCCAAATCATTTGTTTCGCATTGATTTGAAGCTAAACCTTCTAAATCGCATTGATTTGAATCTAAATCATGTGATTCGCTTGGAGTCGAAGCTAACACTTTTCTTTCGTCTGCGTTTGAAGCTATGTCACTTATATCGCAAGTATATGAAGCTAAATCATTGGTTTCGCATGGATTTGAAGCTAAACCTTATACATAGCATTGATTTGAAGCTAAATCATGTGTTTCGCTTGGATATGAAGCGAACTCGTTTGTTACGTCTGCATTTGAAGCTATATCACGTACGGCCCAAGTGTTTGAAGCTAAATCATTTGTTTCGCATGGATTTGAATCTAAACCTTCAACTTCGCATTGATTTGAAGCTAAATCATGTGATTCGCTTGGATTTGATGCTAACTCGTTTGCTTCGGCTGCATTTGAAGCTATATCACTTATATCTCAATTGTTTGAAGCTAAATCATTTGTTTCGCATGGATTTGAAGCTAAACCTTCTTCATCGCATTGATTTGAAGCTAAATCATGTGTTTTGCATGGATTTGATACTAACTCGTTCGTTTCCCCTGCATTTGAAGCTATATCAATTATACCCCATGTGTTTGAAGCTAAATCATTTGTTTCGCGTGTATTTGAAGGCAAACCTTATACATCGCATTGATTTGAAGCTAAATCATGTGTTTCGCTTGGATATGAAGCGAAATCGTTTGTTTCGTCTGCATTTGAAGCTATATCACTTATATCGCAAGTATCTGAAGCTGAATCATTGGTTTCGCATGGATTTGAAGCTAAACCTTCCACATCCCATAGATTTGAAGCTAGCTCGATTTCTTCGTCTGCATTTGAAGCTATATCACTTATATCGCAAAGTATCTGAAGCTAAATCATTTGTTTCGCATGGATTTGAAGCTAAGCCTTCTACTTCGCACTGATTTGAAGCCAGATCATTTGTTTCGCTTGGACGTGAAGCTATCTCGTTTGTTTCGTCTGCATTTGAAGCTATATCACTTATATCGCGAGTATCTGAACCTAAGTCATTTGGTTCGCGTGTATTTGAAGGCAAACCTTCTACATCGCATTGATTTGAAGCTAAATCATGTGTTTCGCTTGGATATGAAGCGAAATCGTTTGTTTCGTCTGCATTTGAAGCTATATCACTTATATCGCAAGTATCTGAAGCTGAATCATTGGTTTCGCATGGATTTGAAGCTAAACCTTCCACATCCCATAGATTTGAAGCTAGCTCGATTTCTTCGTCTGCATTTGAAGCTATATCACTTATATCGCAAAGTATCTGAAGCTAAATCATTTGTTTCGCATGGATTTGAAGCTAAGCCTTCTACATCGCACTGATTTGAAGCCAGATCATTTGTTTCGCTTGGATGTGAAGCTATCTCGTTTGTTTCGTCTGCATTTGAAGCTATATCACTTATATCGCGAGTATCTGAACCTAAGTCATTTGGTTCGCATGGATTTGAAGCTAAACCTTCTACATCGCATTGATTTGAAGCTAAATCATGTGTTTCGCTTGGATTTGAAGCTAAATCTTCTACATCGCATGGATTTGCAGCTAAATCATGTGTTTCGCATGGATTTGTAGCTAACTCGTTAGTTTCGAATGCATTTGAAGCTATATCACTTATATCGCAAGTATCTGAATCTAAATCATTTGTTTACGCATGGATTTGAAGCTAAGCCTTCTACTTCATATCGATTTGAAGATAAATGATATGTATCGCATGGATTTTGAAGCTAACTCGTTTGATTCGTCAGCATTTGAAGCTATATCACTTATATCCCAGTTGTTTGAAGCTAAATCATTTGTTTCGCATGGATTTGGTGCTAAACCTTCTGCATCGCATTGATTTGAAGCTAAATCATGTGTTTTGAATGGATTTGATGCTAACTCGTTAGTTTCGACGGCATTTGAAGCTATATTACTTATATGGCAAGTATCTGAATCTAACTCATTTGTTTCGCATGGATTTGAAGCTAAACCTTCTGCACAGGCATTGATTTGAAGCTAAATCATTTGTTTCGCATGGATTTGAAGCTAAGCCTTCTACTTCGTGTCGATTTGAAGTTAAATGATATGTATCGCATGGATTTTGAAGCTAACTCGTTTGATTCGTCAGCATTTGACTCTATATCACTTATATCCCAATTGTTTGAAACTAAATCATTTGTTTCGCATGGATTTGAATCTAAACCTTCTACATCGCATGGATTTGCAGCTAAGTCATGTGTTTCGCATGGATTTGTAGCTAACTCGTTAGTTGCGAATGCATTTGAAGCTATATCACTTACATCGCAAGTATCTGAATCTAAATCATTTGTTTACGCATGGATTTGAAGCTAAGCCTTCTACTTCATATCGATTTGAAGATAAATGATATGTATCGCATGGATTTTGAAGCTAACTCGTTCGTTTCCCCTGCATTTGAAGCTATATCAATTATACCCCATGTGTTTGAAGCTAAATCATTTGTTTCGCGTGTATTTGAAGGCAAACCTTATACATCGCATTGATTTGAAGCTAAATCATGTGTTTCGCTTGGATATGAAGCGAAATCGTTTGTTTCGTCTGCATTTGAAGCTATATCACTTATATCGCAAGTATCTGAAGCTGAATCATTGGTTTCGCATGGATTTGAAGCTAAACCTTCCACATCCCATAGATTTGAAGCTAGCTCGATTTCTTCGTCTGCATTTGAAGCTATATCACTTATATCGCAAAGTATCTGAAGCTAAATCATTTGTTTCGAATGTATTTGAAGCTAAGCCTTCTACTTCGCACTGATTTGAAGCCAGATCATTTGTTTCGCTTGGATGTGAAGCTATCTCGTTTGTTTCGTCTGCATTTGAAGCTATATCACTTATATCGCAAGTATCTGAACCTAAGTCATTTGGTTCGCATGGATTTGAAGCTAAACCTTCTACATCCCATTGATTTGAAGCTAAATCATTTGTTTTGCATGGATTTGAAGCTAAATCTTCTACATCGCATGGATTTGCAGCTAAATCATGTGTTTCGCATGGATTTGTAGCTAACTCGTTAGTTTCGAATGCATTTGAAGCTATATCACTTATATCGCAAGTATCTGAATCTAAATCATTTGTTTACGCATGGATTTGAAGCTAAGCCTTCTACTTCATATCGATTTGAAGATAAATGATATGTATCGCATGGATTTTGAAGCTAACTCGTTTGATTCGTCAGCATTTGAAGCTATATCACTTATATCCCAATTGTTTGAAGCTAAATCATTTGTTTCGCATGGATTTGAATCTAAACCTTCTACATCGCATTGATTTGAAGCTATATCATGTGATCCGCTTGGATTTGAAGCTAACTCGTTTGCTTCGGCTGCATTTGAAGCTATATCACTTATATCTCAATTGTTTGAAGCTAAATCATTTGTTTCGCATGGGTTTGAAGCTAAACCTTCTGCATCGCATTGATTTGACGCTAAATCATGTGTTTTGCATGGATTTGATGCTAACTCGTTTGCTTCCCCTGCATTTGAAGCTATATCAGTTATATCGCAAGTATCTGATGCTAAATCATTTGTTTTGCATGGATTTGAAGATAATTCTTCTACATCGCATGGATTTGAAGCTAACTCGTTAGTTTCGAATGCATTTGAAGCTATATCACTTATTGTTCCGTTCCGGAAGACCTCCCGCAGGCTGCTTTCGCGAAGGTTTATGGCGTGGACCAGCGAGGATCATAAAGAGACGGAAACCTTTTTTCCATCTGCAGAACATCGGTGCAGGGTCTTCCGTTTCTTTAATGACCGCGACGCGTCGTAGGCACGAAAGGCCCGAAAAAACAACCCCGTCGTAAATTTGAGAATTTGACGGGTCTTGAGAAAGTTTAGTCCCAACCGTCGCGGGGACGATATCTCAGGCCCCAGGGCACCTCCCGTCCACGCAAGTACGCAACACCCCCCTCTCCTAGACAAGGCTCGTGTAGGACGATACGAGAGGGTGGTGACGAAAAGCTTAGAGGACACTGATTGGAAAATCGCAATCTTCGAGAAAAACCAATCAGTGCGTCCCGGCGTGGAGGTGGAGGTTCCTTCAGGGATCTCAAACGGGGGTGACCAATATAAAATAACGCGACCAGTCGGGGCGCGGACAGTAAAACGCAGAAAAACCAGTCGGTGTCAAACAGTCAGAAGTCACAGTCGAAAATACTTACACGCGCTCTCTTTCTCGCCCTAGCTCTAGCTCTAACATACAGTACAATCGGACACTCTCTCGAGTTCACGAGGCATTTCGTAGAATCCTCATCCGCGGCATTACTTCGCTAACGAGCGAACGCAATCGCGGGTCGAAAAAGCTCGACTCGCTTCGCACACATTTTCCGCGACACATTCGAGTCCCTCGAGTCGGATAAGTGCGAAACATTTTTGGTCCTTCGAGCCGGATTCGCGATCTATGGAAATATAATTCGGGTGTGAAAACCCAGAGTGCAGCCGATTCCGTTACAATGGCAACGACTAGTGCACTCTCGAGCGGAATGGACAAGGGCGAAACCTACGTCCATTCCTTGAAGACGAAGCGCCGAACATTCAAGGCGCAATTGACATTGTTCTCTAAATACGTCGAGTCATACGCAGACTCCGTTATTGAGCGTGTCAAACTACGGGAACGCACACAACGCATTCGACAACAGTTTGACGATTTCAACAAAATCCAGGATGAGTTGTGTCTCCTAGAAGACTTCGACACGGCCGAAGAAGAACGAGCAACGTTGACTGATACTTATGATCACGCCATCGCCATCGCAGTCACCACGTCGGAACGGGTCGACCAGACTCACGCGCAGTCTTTTCATCCCGCAACGCGAGACTCACCTACTCCGTCTGCGTTGTCGATGGGATTATCCGTGAAGCTACCGCGGATCGACCTTCCGAAATTCGACGGCCGGCTGGAGAAATGGGTCACGTTCAAGGACGCATTCACGACGATGATCCACACGCACGCTGGGTTAAGTAATATTCAAAAACTCAACTACTTGCGCCTCTCGCTCACCGGCAGGGCGGCGACGACGATCGAGGCCTTCACCGTCAGTGAAGACAACTACGAACCCGCTTGGAATCATATGATCGAGACATATGAGAACAAGCGAGCCCTCATTCTTCGTCACGCGGCGCTTCTTCGCGACACCCCGACCATGCCGAACGAGACTTCCGAATCCATACGGGATCTTCCCAATTACATGCAACTACATGTACGGTCGTTGCAAGCTCTCGGTCGGACGTGGGAACAAATCGCGAGCGACTTACTCGCTAGCATTGCCATGTCGCGCATGGGGCAAGATATACGAAGGACGTGGGAACGCACCCTGACGACTACGGAGATGCCCAAAATTGAGGACATCTTCAAATTTTTGAACCTTTCCGCGCATCAGTACAGGGACTGTGAAACGCCTTCAACCTCGACTCCCACGGTCCAATAAGTCCAAGCCGAGACCGCACGAGGCGTTCGGAAGCCGGGTTCCTTCCGGACGAAAGAGAGGAGACAATATCCCACGCAGTCCTCGAATAGAGCAAGCGGACAAGCCTTCGTAACTGCTAAGGGTAATAATTGTGCAATCTGCAACACAGCAGAGCATTCCGTCTTTCAATGCAAGACGTTCCTTGAGATGCCAGTCAGGAAACGGATCGAGACGGCAACCAGTTTGTACTTGTGCTTGAATTGTTTGCGTTTCGACCACCGTGCTATGGACTGCAACGCCGGGAATTGCAGAACATGCGGAAAACGGCACAACACCAAGCTACACGAAGATCCGCCGAAATCCACGGACAGACCCGAATGACCACGACGGAAACGACGAAGGAAGCAGCCGAGGAAAGGGATTCGCGTTCGAGCCACCGAGGTACCGACCAATGGGTTGATGACCACGGCGATCGTCGAGGTCGCAGGTCGCGATCAACCCTCAATCCCGTGTCGAGCATTGGTCGATACCTGCGCTAACGCGAACTTCATCACGGAGGAGTTCGTCGCGAAACTCCAGCTTCCCGTCACAAACTCGGCCGCAACCATCGAGACGCTGAACGCCATGCGAACGGTCACAAGCAAGATTGTGAAAACCACCATCAAATCCCGTCTTTCGAACTACAAGCGGGATTTGACGTTTTTCACAATCCCACGCATTGCGGGGTTCGTACCGGAGGAGCCGATTGACCGTGATCAACTTAGCATCCCAGCTAACATTCCACTAGCTGATCCACACTTCTACCGTCCAGCGCCCGTAGACATGCTGATCGGAAGCGGTCCTGCCCTCGCATCACTCAGCATAGGGCAAATCAACTTGTCTGCACGTGGCAACCTGGATCTCGTCCTCCAGAAAACCCAACTGGGATGGATCATCGGGGGGAGCGCACCGGCAAGGAAACCTCAAACGACGCGAAAAACCTTCCTGACGAAGTTGAGTTTCGACCTCAGAAGATTTTGGAAATTGGAAGAGGGACCATCCGAACGGCACCTCTCGTCCGAGGAGAAACGATGCGAGGATCACTTCACCCAACATCTTCAGCGAAACGAAACAGGTCGGTACGTCGTCGCTCTGCCCTTCAACGGAAGGGAATCAATGCTCGGTGAATCACGGTCTCGCGCTTTCAATCGATTTTTGGCGTTGGAGAGGAAATTCTCGCGCGATCCTGCTTTGAAGACGGAGTATTCAACCGTCATCAATGAATACCTGGCGCTCGGACATTTGACTCAGGTAGGAAGCGATGAACCCCAGTCACCGGGTTTCTACCTGCCGCACCATGCGGTCGTAAAGTCGTCGAGCGCGACCACAAAGGTCCGTGTTGTGTTCGACGGCTCCTCCAAATCGAGTTGCGGCCTATCACTGAACGACGCGCTGATGATAGGACCCACGATACAGGACGACATGTGGCTGCTACTACTGCGATTTCGCATGCACGTGTATGCGCTGACTGGCGACATCGAGAAGATGTATCGCCAGTTCCTCGTTCGGCCAGAGGATCGCAAGTATCAACGGATCCTGTGGAGAAACGCAAACCACGAGGTCACTACGTATGAGCTGAATACGGTCACGTTCGGGCTCTCCGCGGCTCCATTTCTAGCAATTCGGTGCATACACCAGCTAGCGAACGACGAAGAGTCCCAATTTCCAGCAGCTTCAAGGACGTTGAAGAGGGACTTGTACGTCGACGATTTGCTGACTGGTGCCGATACATTGGAGGAAGCCCAGACCGTACGCAATCAGGTCATCAACTTGTTGGCGAAGGGAGGACTCAACATACGTCAATGGAGGTCAAACGAACCCAGGCTTTTGACCGACCTCTCAGCTCAACAAGTACATCCAAAGGTCTTCGGTGACGCGACCACCGTCAAGACCCTCGGTGTGGTATGGGATGCAACAGGAGACATCATCAGATTCACCGTGAATCACAACGTTACCACACGGGTAACGAAACGGTCCATCCTGTCATCGGTAGCAAAGATCTTCGATCCACTGGGACTCCTCGGACCGGTTACTATCCTCGCGAAGCTCATGATCCAGCAGTTGTGGCAACTGAAGGTCGATTGGGACGAATCCCTTCCAGTTGGCATACACACTGAATGGTCAACCTTCGCAGAGGATTTAGTTCACCTCAACCACTTGTCATTCCAGAGAAACGTCACCCAATCGGGTAATCGCAAGATCGAGCTTCACGGATTTTGTGATGCCAGCGAGCGAGCGTATGGAGCATGTATCTACGTTCGATCCATCAGCACCAGCGGCAGGATACGGGTACATCTTCTCTGCGCAAAGTCTCGAGTGGCACCACTGAAGACCGTTCCGCTCGCACGACTGGAGCTTTGCGGGGCTTCCCTGCTGGCTACTTTGACGACCTCGGTTCAAGGGGCACTCGGCACCGATCCCGCAGCCATCACCTTCTGGACCGATTCCACCATTGTTTTGAATTGGCTCCACAAGGAACCAAGCGGTCTCAAAACATTCGTTGCGAATCGCGTAGCGGATGTTCAGGGTAAAACCGACATAAACGCGTGGCGACACGTACGTTCCCACAACAACCCGGCGGATCTGCTATCCCGGGGACAAGCACCAGCGCAGTTCATCAAGAACCAACACTGGCGCCACGGACCCACCTGGCTTTCAACACACAAGTCAACGTGGCCCGAAACAATATTCGAGATCTGGGAGGATGTACCGGAGAGAAAACGACTCACTTGTTTCACCGCGACCATAAAGCGCAGTTCATCAAGAACCAACACTGGCGCCACGGACCCACCTGGCTTTCAACACACAAGTCAACGTGGCCCGAAACAATATTCGAGATCTGGGAGGATGTACCGGAGAGAAAACGACTCACTTGTTTCACCGCGACCATAAACAGTGAGGAAATTTTGAACCGATTCTCCTGTCTTTCTAGGTTAAAACATGTCACCGCGTATTGCCTACGGTTCAAGAATCCACGAGCATTCAGAGGACCTCTCACCATCGAAGAGATCCAATCGGCCACCGTCCGCATCCTACAACTGGCACAGGCAACAGCGTTTGCATTGGATCTTCGTTCATTGAGATCCGGCACCGAGCTCCACAAAAAGAGCAAGCTCCTTCCGCTGAATCCGTTCATCGACCACCAAGGACTGCTACGCGTCGGAGGCCGTCTCGTAAATTCGACGCTGTCTTACAATCAGCGCCATCCGGTCCTCTTGCCGAAGAGTCATCATGTGACCGAACTTATCATCCGCCAGGCCCACCTCGAGAACCACCACGCAGGGATGACGACTACCCTGTACGCCGTCCGGCAGGCCTATTGGCCCATCGACGGCAGAAACGCAACGCGGAAGATCGTGAGGCGGTGCGTCAAGTGCTTCCGTATGGACCCACCTGCCACAGCCTGCAGCATGGGAAACCTACCTGCCGCACGAGTAACCGAGCACCGCCCGTTTTCCAATTGCGGCGTGGACTATTGTGGTCCCTTTCATATAAAAGAGCGACGACATCGCAATCGCACTCGACTCAAGGTGTTCGTTGCTGTCTTCATTTGTTTCTCAACGAAGGCAGTACACCTTGAAGTCGTAAGCGACATGACCACAGAAGCATTCATCGGGGCTTTGCGACGATTCATCTCGCGGAGGGGGATCTGCAAAAACATCTATTCCGACAACGGCACCAATTTCGTTGGTGCGAACAACATGTTGTCCGAGATGCACGAGATCTTGCGCAATGGGGAGAACAAAATCCGCCACTTCCTAACGGAGAAGCAAATCTCGTGGCATTTCATCCCGGCGCTGTCTCCGAATTTTGGCGGCCTTTGGGAAGCCGCCGTCAAATGCTTCAAACACCACGTGAAGCGCGTGGTAGGAGAAGAACTATTCTCATTTGAGCAGTTCAACACTTTCGTGATAGAGGTCGAAGCCATCCTCAATTCCAGACCCTTGACTCTTCTATCTTCCGACCCGAACGATCCCATCGCACTCACTCCTGGCCACTTCTTGATTGGTGATTCCTTGACGAGTTTTCCTGATATTGATTTCAGAAAAACTCCCAGCAACCGACCGTCCAATTGGCAACACATACAAAAGGTCAAACAAGACTTTTGGGCCCGCTGGTACAAGGAATACATCAATCAACTCAACGTTCGCCAAAGGTGGACCAAGGGGTCGCCCAACATCACCAAGGGCACCATCGTCGTCCTGAAGGAGGATAATCTCCCACCACTGCAGTGGCGTCTCGGCTGTGTGGTACAACTCCATCCAGGACAGGACGACTTCGCCAGGGTCGTGACCGTGCGGACTTCCCAAGGAGTCTACAAGCGGAACGTGCGACAACTGGCACCTCTGCCCATCGAGCACAGTGTTTAGAGACATTTTTAAACATACCGCAAGCAACCCAGGACATCGCGATCGAATTAGCTAATAAGTACGCTGATTGTGTATTGACCGATTCGGTCGCTCAACGGGGGGAGCATGTTCCGTTCCAGAAGACCTCCCGCAGGCCGCTTTCGCGAAGGTTTATGGCGTGGACCAGCGAGGATCATAAAGAGACGGAAACCTTTTTTCCATCTGCAGAACATTGGTGCAGGGTCTTCCGTTTCTTTAATGACCGCGACGCGTCGTAGGTACGAAAGGCCCGAAAAAACAACCCCGTCGTAAATTTGAGAATTTGACGGGTCTTGAGAAAGTTTAGTCCCAACCGTCGCGGGGACGATATCTCAGGCCCCAGGGGACCTCCCGACCACGCAACTACGCAACACCCCCCTCTCCTAGACAAGGCTCGTGAAGGACGATACGAGAGGGTGGTGACGAAAAGCTTAGAGGACACTGATTGGAAAATCGCAATCTTCGAGAAAAACCAATCAGGGCGTCCCGGCGTGGAGGTGGAGGTTCCTTCAGGGATCTCAAACGGGGGTGACCAATATAAAATAACGCGACCAGTCGGGGCGCGTTCAGTAAAACGCAGAAAAACCAATCAGTGTCAAACAGTCAGAAGTCACAGTCGAAAACACTTACACGCGCTCTCTTTCTCGCCCGAGCTCTAGCTCTAACATACAGTACAATCGGACACTCTCTCGAGTTCACGAGGCATTTCGTAGAATCCTCATCCGCAAGTATCTGAATCTAAATCATTTGTTTCGCATGGATTTGAAGCTAAGCCTTCTACTTCTTATCGATTTCAAGCTAAATCATGTGTTTCGCTTGGATTTGAAGCTAAACCTTCTGCATCGCATTGATTTGAAGCTAAACCATTTGTTTCGCATGGATTCGAAAATCAGCCTTCTATTTCGCATTTATTTGAAGCTGAAGCACGTGTATCATATGAACTTGAAGCTAACTCGTTTGTTTCAAATGCAGTTGAAGCGAAATCATGTATATCACAAGTATTTGATGCTGGACCATTTGTTTCGCATGAATATTAAGCTAAACCATGTTTTTCAAATGAATTTGAAGCTAAATCATGTGTTTCGCATGGATTCGAAGCTAACTCGTTTGTTTGGCCTGCATTTGAAGCTAAATCGTGTATATCAGAATTATTTAAATCTAAACTATTTGTTTCGCATGGATTCGAAGATAAGCCTTCTACTTCGCATTGATTTGAAGCTAAATCATGTATTTCGCATGGATTTGAAGCTAACTCGTTTGTTTCGCATGTAGTTGAAGCTAAATCACGTATATCACATGTATTTGAAGCTAAACCATTTGATTCGCATGGATTTGACGCTGAGCCTTCTACTTCGCATTGATTTGCAGCTGAATCATGTGTTTCGCATAGACTTGAAGCTTATTCGATTGTTTCGCATGCAGCTGAAGCTGTGTCACCTATACCCCAAGTGTTTGAAGCTCAAACATTCGTTTCGCATGGCTTTGAAGCTAAACCTTCTTCATCGCATTGATTTGAAGCAAAATCATGTGTTTTGCTTGGATTTGAAGCTAAACCTTCTAAATCACATGATTTGAATCTAAATCATGTGATACGCTTGGATTTGAAGCTAACTCGTTTGTTTCATGTGCATTTGAAGCTATGTCACTTGTATCGCAAGTATCTGAAGCTAAATCATTGGTTTCGCATGGATTTGAAGTTAAACCATCTACATCGCATTGATTTGCAGATAAATCATGTGTTTCGCATGGATTTGAAGCTAATTCGTTTGTTGCACATGGAGTTGAATATAAATAACGTATATCACAAGTATTTGTAGCTAAACCTTTTGTTTCTCTTGGATTTGGAGCTAATCCTTCTACTTCGAATTGATTTGCTGCTCAATCATGTGTTTCGCATGGATTTGTAGCTAACTCGTTTGATTCGTCTGCATTTGAAGCTATATCACTTATAGCCCATGTGATTGAAGCTAAATCATTTGTTTCGCATGGATTTGAAGTTAAACCATCTACATCGCAATGATTTGACGCCAAATCATGTGTTTTGCATGTATTTGATGCTAACACGTTTGTTTCCCCTGCAGTTGAAGCTATATCACTTATATCGCAAGTATCTGATGCTAAATCATTTCTTTCGCACTGATTTGATTCTAAATCATCTACATCGCATGGATTTGCAGCTAAATCATGTGTTTCGCATGGATTTGAATCTAACTCGTTAGTTTCGCCTGCATTTGAAGCTATATAAATTATATTTCAAGTATCTGAATCTAAATCATTTGTTTCGCATGAATTTAGAGCTAAGCCTTCTACTTCGTATAGATTAGAAGTTAAATGATATGTATCGCATGGATTTTGAAGCTAACTCGATTGATTCGTCTGCATTTGAAGCTATATCACTTATATCCCTAGAAATTGAAGCTAAATCATTTGTTTCGCATGGATTTGAAGCTAAATCATCTACATCGCATTGATTTGCAGCTAAATCATGTGTCTCGCATGGATTTGAAGCTAACTCGTTTGATTCGTCTGCATTTAAAGATATATCATTTATGTCCCAATTGTATGAAGCTAAATCATTTGTTTCGCATGGATTTGTAGCTAAGCCTTCTACATCGCATTGATTTGCTGCTAAATCATGTGTTTCGCATGGATTTGATGCTAAACCTTCTACATCGCATGGATTTGAAGCTGAACCTTCTACATCGCACTGATTTGATGCTAAATCACGTGTTTCGCTTGGATACGAAGCTAACCCGTTTGTTTCTCCTGCATTTGAAGCTATATCACTTATATCGCATGTATATGATGCTAAATCATTTATGTCGCATTGCTTTGAAGGTAAGCCTTCTACTTCGCATTGATTTGAAGCTAAATTTTGTGTTTCGGTTGAATTTGAACCTAATTCGTTTGTTTCGCATGCAGTTGAAGCTAAATCATGAATAAAACAAGTATTTGATTCCATACTATACGTTTCGCATGGATTTGAAACCTAGCCTTCTACTTCGCATTGATTTGAAGATAAATCATGTGTTTCGAATAGATTTGATGCTAATCCTTCTACTTCGTATTGAGTTGAAGCTAAACCATTTGTTTCGCATTGATCCTAAAATCAGGTTTCTACTTCGCATTGATTAGAAGCAAAATCATGAGTTTCGAATGGATTTGAAGCTAACTCGTTTGTTTAGAATGCAGTTGAAGCTAAATCATGTATATCACATGTATTTGAAGCTAAAACATTTGAATCGCATGGATTTGAAGCTGAACCTTCTACTTCGCATTGATTTGAAGCTGAATCATTTGTTTCGCATGGATTTGGAGCTAAGCCTTCTACTTCGCACTGCTTTGAAGCTAAGCCTTCTACTTCGCATCGATTTGAAGTTAAATGATATGTATCGAATGGATTTGAAGCTAACTCGTTTGATTCGTCTGCATTTGAAGCTATATCACTTATATCCCAAGTGTTTGAAGCTAAATCATTTGTTTCGCGTGGATTTGAAGATAAAACTTCTACATCGCGTTGAATTGAAGCTAAATCATGTGTTTCGCTTGGATTTGAAGCTAACTCGTTTGTTTCGTCTGCATTTGAAGCTATATCACTTATATCCCAATTGTTTGAAGCTGAATCATTCGTTTCGCATGGATTTGAAGCTAAACCTACGACATAGCATTGATTTGAAGCTTAATCATGTGTTTTGTATGGATTTGAAGCTAACTCGTTTGCTTCCCCTGCATTTGAAGCTATATCATTTATATCGCAAGTATTTGAAGCCAAATCATTTGTGTCGCTTGGATTTGAAGCTAAACCTTCTGCATCGCATTGATTTGAAGCTAAATCATGTGTTTTGCATGGATTTGATGCTAACTCGATTGTTTCCCCTGCATTTGAAGCTATATCACTTATATCGCAAGTATCTGAATCTAAATCATTTGTTTCGCATGAATTTGTAGCTAAGCCTTCTACTTCGTATAGATTTGAAGTTAAATGATATGTATCGAATGGATTTGAAGCGAACTCGTTTGATTCGTCTGCATTTGAAGCTATATCACTTATATCCCAAGTGTTTGAAGCTAAATCATTTGTTTCGCGTGGATTTGAAGATAAACCTTCTACATCGCGTTGATTTGAAGCTAAATCATGTGTTTCGCTAGGATTTGAAGCTAACTCGTTTGTTTCGTCTGCATTTGAAGCTATATCACCTATATCGCTAGTATCTGAAGATAAATCATTTGTTTCGCATGGATTTGAAGCTAAACCTTCTACATCGCATTGATTTGCTGCTAAATCATGTGTTTCGCATGGATTTGATGCTAAACCTTCTACATCGCATGGATTTGAAGCTGAACCTTCTACATCGCACTGATTTGAAGCTAAATCACGTGTTTCGCTTGGATACGAAGCTAACCCGTTTGTTTCTCCTGCATTTGAAGCTATATCACTTATATCGCATGTATATGATGCTAAATCATTTATGTCGCATTGCTTTGAAGCTAAGCCTTCTACTTCGCATTGATTTGAAACTAAATTATGTGTTTCGGTTGAATTTGAACCTAATTCGTTTGTTTCGCATGCAGTTGAAGCTAAATCATGTATAAAACAAGTATTTGATTCCATACTATACGTTTCGCATGGATTTGAAACCTAGCCTTCTACTTCGCATTGATTTGAAGATAAATCATGTGTTTCGAATGGATTTGATGCTAATCCTTCTACTTCGTATTGAGTTGTAGCTAAACCATTTGTTTCGCATCGATCCTAAAATCAGGTTTCTACTTCGCATTAATTAGAAGCAAAATCATGAGTTTCGAACTGATTTGAAGCTAACTCGTTTGTTTAGAATGCAGTTGAAGCTAAATCATGTATATCACATGTATTTGAAGCTAAACCATTTGAATCGCATGGATTAGAAGCTGAACCTTCTACTTCACATTGATTTGAAGCTGAATCATTTGTTCCGCATGAATTTGAAGCTAACCCGTTTGTTTCATATGCAGTTGAAGCTAAATGATGTATATCAAAAGTATTTGAAGCTGAACTATTTGTTTCGCATGGATTTGAAGCTAAACCTTCTAAATCGCATTGATTTGAAGCTAAATCATGTGATTCGCTTGGATTTGAAGCTAACTCGTTTGTTTCGTCTGCATTTGAAGCTACGTCACTTATATCGCAAGTATTTGAAGCCAAATCAATTGTGTCGCATGGATTTGAATCAAAACATTCTGCATCTCATTCATTTGAAGCTAAATCATGTATATCACAAGTATTTGATGCTGACCCATTTGTTTCGCTTGGATTAGAATATCAGCCTTCTCCTTCGCATTGATTTGAAGCTAAATCATTTGATTCACTTGGATTTGTGGCTAACTCATTTGTTTCGCATGCATTTGCCAAATCATGTATATCACAAATATTTGAAGCTAAACCATTTGATTCGCATGGATTTGAAACTAAGCCTTCTACTTCGCATTGATATGAACCTAAATCACGTTTTTCTCTTGGATTTGAAGCTAACTCGTTTGTTTCGCATGCAGTTGAAGCTACATCATATATATCACAGGTATTTGAAGCTAAACCACTTGTTTCGCATGGATTCGAAGACATGCCTTCTACTTCGCATTGATATGAAGTTACATCTTGTTTCGCATGGGTTTGAAGCCAATTCGTTTGTATCGCCTGCATTTGAAGCTAAATCATGTATATCACAAGTATTTGAAGCTAAGCCATTTGTTTCGCATGGATTCGAAGATAAGCCTTCTACTTCGCATTGATTTGAAGCTACATCACGTTTCGCATGGATTTGAAGCTAATTCGTTTGTTTCGCATGCAGTTGAAGCTATATCATGTATATCACAAGTATTTGAAACTGAACCATTTGCTTCCCATGAATATTATGCTAAACCATGTGTTTCGAATGAATTTGAAGCTAAATCATGTGTTTCGGATGGATTTGATGATAAAACTCGTTTGTGTCGCCTGCATTTGATGCTAAATCATGTATATCACAAGTATTTGAAGCGAAACCATTTGTTTCGCACGGATTCGAAGATCAGCCTTCTACTTCGTACTGATTTGAAGCTAAATCCTATGTTTCGCATGGATTTGAAGCTAATTCGTTTGTATCGCCTGCATTTGAAGCTAAATCATGTATATCACAAGTATTTGATGCTGACCCATTTGTTTCGCTTGGATTAGAAGATCAGCCTTCTCCTTCGCATTGATTTGAAGCTAAATCATTTGATTCACTTGGTTTTGTGGCTAACTCATTTGTTTCGCATGCATTTGCCAAATCATGTATATCACAAATATTTGAAGCTAAACCATTTGATTCGCATGGATTTGAAACTAAGCATTCTACTTCGCATTGATATGAACCTAAATCACGTTTTTCTCTTGGATTTGAAGCTAACTCGTTTGTTTCGCATGCAGTTGAAGCTACATCATGTATATCACAGGTATTTGAAGCTAAACCACTTGTTTCGCATGGATTCGAAGACATGCCTTCTACTTCGCATTGATATGAAGCTACACCTTGTTTCGCATGGATTTGGAGCTAATTCGTTTGTTTCGCATGCAGTTGAAGCTAAATCATGTATATCACAAGTATTTGAAGCTGAACCATTTGCTTCGCATGAATATTATGCTAAACCATGTGTTACGAATGAATTTGAAGCTAAATCATGTGTTTGGGATGTATTTGATGATAAAACTCGTTTGTGTCTCCAGCATTTGAAGCTAAATCATGTATATCACAAGTATTTGAAGCGAAACCATTTGTTTCGCATGGATTCGAAGATCAGCCTTCTACTTCGCATTGATTTGAAGCTAAATCATATGTTTCGCATGGATTTGAAGCCAATTCGTTTGTGTCGCCTGCATTTGAAGCTAAATCATGTATATCACAAGTATTTGAAGCTAAGCCATTTGTTTCACATGGATTTGATGCTAATCCTTCTACATCGAATTGATTTGAAGCTAAATCATCTGTTTCGCATGGATTTGAAGCTACGTCGTTTGTTTCGCATGGGTTTTGATGCTAAGCCTCCTATAACGCACTGATTTGAAGCTAAATCATGTCTTTCGCATGAATTTGAAGCTAACTCGTTTTTCCGCCTACATTTGAAGCTATATCATGTATATCACAAATATTTGAAGCTAAATCATTTGATTCGCATGGATTTGAAGCTAAACCTTCTACATCGCATTGATTTGAAGCTAAACCTTCTACATCGCATTGATTTGAAGCTTAATCATGTGTTTTGCATGGATTTGACGCTAACTCGTTTGTTTCGCCTGCATTTGATGCTATGTCACTTATATCGCAAGTATTTGAAGCTAAATCATTGGTTTCGCATGGATTTGAAGCTAAGTCGTTTGTTTCGCATGGGTTTTGATGCTAAGCCTCCTATAACGCACTGATTTGAAGCTAATCATGTCTTTCGCATGGATTTGAAGCTAACTCGTTTTTTCCGCCTACACTTGAAGCTATATCATGTATATCACAAATATTTGAAGCTAAATCATTTGATTCGCATGGATTTGAAGCTAAACCTTCTACATCGCATTGATTTCAAGCAAAATCATGTGTTTCGCATGGATTTGAAGCTAACTCGGTCGTTTTGCCTGCAGTTGAATCTACATCACTTTTATCCGAAGTGTTTGAAGCTAAATCATTTGTTTCGCATGGACTTGAAGCTAACTCGTTGTTTCACATGCAGTTGAAGCTAAATGATGTATATCAAAAGTATTTGAAGCTGAACTATTTGTTTCGCATGAATTTGAAGCTAAACCTTCTACTTCGCATAGATTTGAAGCTAAATCATGTCTTTGGCTTGGATTTGAAGCTATCTCGTTTGGTTCGCATGCAGTTGATGCTAAATCATGTATATCACATGTATTTGAAGCTAAACCATTTGAATCGCATTGTTTTGAAGCTAAGCCTTCTACTCCGTATCGATTTGATGCTAAATGATATGTATCGCATCGATTCTTAAGCTAACTCGTTTGATTCGTCTACAATTGAAGCTATATCACTTATATCCCAAGTGTTTGAAGCTAAATCATGTATTTCGCTTGGATTTGAAGCTAAACATTCTAAATCGCATTGATTTGAATCTAAATCATGTGATTCGCTTGGATTTGAAGCTAACTCGTTTGTTTCGTCTGCGTTTGAAGCTATGTCACTTATATCGCAAGTGTATGAAGCTAAATCATTTGTTTCTCATGGATTTCAAGATTAACCTTCTACCTCGCATTGACTTGAAGCTAAATCATGTGTTTCGCATGGAATTTGAAGCTAACTCGTTTGATTCGTCTGTATTTGAAGCTATATCACTTATAACCCAAGTATTTGAAGCTAAATCATTGGTTCGCATGGATTTGAAGCTAAACCTTCTACATCCCATTGATTTGCTGCTAAATCATGGGTTTCACATGGATGTGAAGCTAATTCATTTGTTGCGCATGCAGTTGAGTCCATATAACGTGTATAACAAGTATTTGTAGCTAAACCATTTATTTCGCATGGATTTGAAGCTAAACATTCTACATCGCACTGATTAAAGCTAAATCATGTGTTTCGCTTGGATATGAAGCTAACTCGTTTGTTTCGTCTGCATATGAAGCTATATCACTTATATCGCTAGTATCTGTAGCTAAATCATTGGTTTCACATGGATTTGAAGCTAAACATTCTACATCGCATTGATTTGGCGCTAAATCATTTGTTTCGCTTGGATTTGAAGCTAAGCCTCCTACTTCGAACTGATTTGAAGCTAAATCATTTGTGTCGCATGGATTTGAAACTAAAGCTTCTACATAGCTTCGATTTGAAGCATAATCATGTGTTTCGCATGGATTTGGGGCTAATTCGCTTGTTGCGCATGCAGTTCAATCTAAATAACCTATATCTCAAGTATTTGTGGCTAAAGCATTTGATTCCCATGGATTTGATGCTAATCCTTCTACATCGAATTGATTTGAAGCTAAATCATGTGTTTGGTATGGATTTAGAGCTAACACATTTGTTTCGCACGCAGTTGAAGCCAAATCATGTATAACACAAATATTTGAAGTTAAACCATTTGATTCGCATGGATTTGAAGCTAACCCTTCTACTTCGCATTGATTTGGAGCTAAATCATGTGTTTCGCATGGATTTGAAGCTAACTCGTTTGTCTCGCATGCTGTTGAAGCTAAATCATGTATATCACAAGTATTTGATGCTGACCAATTTGTTTCGCATGGTTTCGAAGATCAGCCTTCTACTTCGCAATTGATTTGAAGCTAAATCATGTGTTTCGCTTGGATTTGAAGCTAACTCGTTTGATTCGTCTGCATTTGAAGCTATATCACTTATAACCCAAGTATTTGAAGCTAAATCATTGGTTTCGCATGGATTTGAAGCTAAACCTTCGACATAGCATTGATTTGAAGCTTTATCATGTGTTTTGCATGGATTTGAAGCTAACTCGTTTGTTGCCCCTGCATATGAAGCTATATCACTTATATTGCAAGTATCTGAAGCTAAATCATTTGTTTCGCATGGATTTGAAGCAAAACCTTCTACATCATATTGATTTGAATCTAAATCATGTCTTTCGCTTGTATTTGAAGCTAACACGTTTGTTTCTTCTGCATTTGAAGCTATGTCACTAATATCGCAAGTATTTGAAGCCAAATCATTTGTGTCGCATGGATTTGAATCTAAACATTCTACATCTCATTGATTTTAAGCTAAATCACGTGTTCCGCTTGGATTTGCAGCTAAACCTTCTACATCGCATTGATTTGACGCTAAATCATGTGTTTCGCTTGGATTTGAAGCTAACTCGTTTGATTCGTCTGCATTTGAAGCTATATCACTTATAACCCAAGTATTTGAAGCTAAATCATTTGTTTCGCATGGATTTGAAGCAAAACCTTCTACATCATATTGATTTGAATCTAAATCATGTCTTTCGCTTGAATTTGAAGCTAACTCGTTTGTTTCGTCTGCATTTGAAGCTATGTCACTTATATCGCAAGTATTTGAAGCCAAATCATTTGTGTCGCATGGATTTGAATCTAAACATTCTACATCTCTTTGATTTTAAGCTAAATCACGTGTTCCGCTTGGATTTGAAGCTAACTCGTTTGATTCGTCTGCATTTGAAGCTATATCACTTATAACCCAAGTATTTGAAGCTAAATCATTGGTTTCGCATGGATTTGACGCTAAACCTTCGACATAGAATTGATTTGAAGCTTTATCATGTGTTTTGCATGGATTTGAAGCTAACTCGTTTGTTTCCCCTGCATTTAAAGCTGTATTACTTATAGCGCAAGTATCTGATGCTAAATCATTTGTTTCGCATGGATTTGAACCTACACCTTCTACATCGCATTGATTTGCAGCTAAATCATGTGTTTCGCTTGGATTTGAAGCTAAACCTTCCACATCGCATTGATTTGAAGCTAAATCATGTGTGTCGCTTGTACTTGAAGCTAACACGATTGTTTCGTCTGCATTGGAAGCTATATCACTTACATCGCAAGTTCCTGTTCTAAATCATGTGTTTCGCATGGATTTGAACCTACACCTTCTACATCGCATTGATTTGCAGCTAAATCATGTGTTTCGCTTGGATTTGAAGCTAAACCTTCTACATCGCATTGATTTGAAGCTAAATCATGTGTGTCGCTTGTATTTGAAGCTAACTCGATTGTTTCGTCTGCATTGGAAGCTATATCACTTATATCGCAAGTATCTGAAGCTATATCTTTGTGTCGCATGGATTTGAAGCTAAATCTTCTACTTCGCATTGATTTGATGCAAAATCATGTGTTTGGCTTGGATATGAAGCTAAGTCGTTTGTTTCGTCTGCATTTGAATCTATATCACTTATATGGCTGAAGCTAAATCATTTGTTTCGCATGCATTTGAAGTTAAACCTTCTACAACGCATTGATTTGCTGCTATATCATGTGTTTCGCATGGATTTGAAGCGTCTGCATTTGAAGCTATATCACATATATCCGAAGTGTTTGAAGCTAAATCATTTGTTTCGCATGGATTTGAAACTAAACCTTCTAAATCGCATTGATTTGAAGCTACATCATGTGATTCGCTTGGATTTAAAGCTAACTCGTTTGTTTCGTCTGCATTAGAAGCTATGTCACTTATATCGCAAGTATCTGAAGCTAAATCAATGGTTTCGCATGGATTTGAAGCTAAACCTTCTATGTCGCATTGATTTGCTGCTAAATCATGTGTTTCGCATGGATTTGAAGCTAATTCGTTCGTTGCGCATGCAGTTTAATCTAAATAACGTATATCACAAGTATTTGTAGCTAAACCATTTGTTTCGCATGGATTTAAAGCTAACTCGTTTGTTTCGCCTGGATTTGAAGCTAAATCGTGTATATCGCAAGTATATGGTGCTAAACAATTTGTTTCGCATGGATTCGAAGATAAGCCTCCTACTTCGCATTGATTTGAAGCTAAATCATGTGTTTCGTCTGGATTTGAAGCTAAGCCTTCTACTTCGCTTTGATTTGAAGCTTAATCATGTGTTTCGTATGGATTTAGAGCTAACACATTTGTTTCGCACGCAGATGGTGCCAAATCATGTATATCACAAATATTTGAAGTTAAACCATTTGATTCGCATGGATTTGAAGCTAACCCTCCTACTTCGCATTGATTTGGTGCTAAATCATGTGTTTCGCATGGATTTGAAGCTAACTCGTTTGTCTCGCATGCTGTTGAAGCTAAATCATGTATATCACAAGTATTTGATGCTGACCAATTTGTTTCGCATGGTTTCGAAGATCAGCCTTCTACTTCGCAATTGATTTGAAGCTAAATCATGTGTTTCGCATGGATTTGAAGCTAACTCGTTAGTATCACCTGCTTTTCAGGCTAAATCATGTATATCACAAGTATTTGAAGCTAAGCCATTTGTTTCGCATGGATTCGAAGATAAGCGTTCTACTTCGCATTGATTTGAAGCTAAATCATTTTATTCACTTGGATTTGTGGCTAACTCATTTGTTTCGCATGCATTTGCCAAATCATGTATGTCACAAATATTTGAAGCTAAACCATTTGATTCGCATGGATTTGAATCTAAGCCTTCTACTTCGCATTGATAAGAATCTAAATCACGTTTATCTCTTGGATTTGAAGCTAACTCGTTTGTTTCGCATGCACTTGAAGCTACATCATGTATATCACAGGTATTTGAAGCTAAACCATTTGTTTCGCACGGATTCGAAGACATGCCTTCTACTTCGCATTGATATGAAGCTACATCATGTTTCGCATTGATTTGAAGCTAATTCGTTTGTTTCGCATGCAGTTGAAGCTAAATCATGTATATCACAAGTATTTGAAGCTGAACCATTTGCTTCGAATGAATATTATGCTAAACCATGTGTTTCGAATGAATTTGAAGCTAAATCATGTGTTTCGGATGGATTTGATGATAAAACTCGTTTGTGTCGCCTGCATTTGAAGCTAAGTCATGTATATCACAAGTATTTGAAGCTAAGCCATTTTTTTCGCATGGATTCGAAAATAAGCCTTCTACTTCGCATTGATTTGATTCTAAATCATGTTTTTCGCTTGGATTTAAAGCTAACTCGTTTGTTTCGCCTGGATTTGAAGCTAAATCGTGTATATCGCAAGTATTTGGTGCTAAACCATTTGTTTCGCATGGATTCGGAGATAAGCCTTCTACTTCGCATTGATTTGAAGCTAAATCATGTGTTTCGTCTGGATTTGAAGCTAAGCCTTCTACTTCGCTTTGATTTGAAGCTAAATCATGTGTTTCGTATGGATTTAGAGCTAACACATTTGTTTCGCACGCAGTTGAAGCCAAATCATGTATAACATAACTATTTGAAGTTAAACCATTTGATTCGCACGGATTTGAAGCTAACCCTTCTACTTCGCAATGATTTGGAGCTAAATCATGTGTTTCGCAAGGATTTGAAGCTAACTCGTTTGTCTCGCAAGCTGTTGAGTCTAAATCATGTATATCACAAGTATTTGATGCTCACCAATTTGTTTCGCATGGTTTCGAAGATCAGTCTTCTACTTCGCATTGATTTGAAGCGAACCCATTTGTTTCGCATGGATTCGAAGATCAGTCTTCTACTTCGCATTGATTTGAAGCTAAATCATATGTTTCGCATGGATTTGAAGCTAACTCGTTTGTATCGCCTGCATTTGAAGCTAAGTCATGTATATCACAAGTATTTGAAGCTAAGCCATTTTTTTCGCATGGATTCGAAAATAAGCCTTCTACTTCGCATTGATTTGATTCTAAATCATGTTTTTCGCTTGGATTTAAAGCTAACTCGTTTGTTTCGCCTGGATTTGAAGCTAAATCGTGTATATCGCAAGTATTTGGTGCTAAACCATTTGTTTCGCATGGATTCGGAGATAAGCCTTCTACTTCGCATTGATTTGAAGCTAAATCATGTGTTTCGTCTGGATTTGAAGCTAAGCCTTCTACTTCGCTTTGATTTGAAGCTAAATCATGTGTTTCGTATGGATTTAGAGCTAACACATTTGTTTCGCACGCAGTTGAAGCCAAATCATGTATAACATAAATATTTGAAGTTAAACCATTTGATTCGCACGGATTTGAAGCTAACCCTTCTACTTCGCAATGATTTGGAGCTAAATCATGTGTTTCGCAAGGATTTGAAGCTAACTCGTTTGTCTCGCAAGCTGTTGAGTCTAAATCATGTATATCACAAGTATTTGATGCTTACCAATTTGTTTCGCATGGTTTCGAAGATAAGCGTTCTACTTCGCATTGATTTGAAGCTAAATCATTTGATTCACTTGGATTTGTGGCTAACTCATTTGTTTCGCATGCATTTGCCAAATCATGTATATCACAAATATTTGAAGCTGAACCATTTGATTCGCATGGATTTGAAACTAAGCCTTCTACTTCGCATTGATATGAACCTAAATCACGTTTTTCTCTTGGATTTGAAGCTAACTCGTTTGTTTCGCATGCAGTTGAAGCTACATCATGTATATCACAGGTATTTGAAGCTAAACCATTTGTTTCGCATGGATTCGAAGACATGCCTTCTACTTCGCATTGAAATGAAGCTACATCATGTTGCGCATGGATTTGAAGCTAATTCGTTTGTTTCGCATGCAGTTGAAGCAAAATCATGTATGTCACAAGTATTTGAAGCTGAACCATTTGTTTCGCATGGATTCGGAGATAAGCCTTCTACTTCGCATTGAATTGAAGCTAAATCATGTGTTTCGAATGGATTTGAAGCTAACTCGTTTGTTCCGTCTGCATTTGAAGCTATATCAGTTATATCGCAAGTATCTGAAGCTAAATCATGAGTTTCGCATGGATTTGATGCTAACTCGTTTCTTTCGCCTGCATTTGAAGCTATATCACATACATCGCAAGTATCTGAAGCTAAATCATTTGTTCCGCATGGATTTCTAGCTAAGCCTTTCACTTTGCATTGATTTGAAGCTAAATGATGTGCCTCTCATGGATTTGAAGCCCACTCGGTTGTTTCGGTTGCATTTGAAGCTATATCACATATATCGCAAGTATCTGATGCTAAATCATTTGTTTCGCATGGATTTGAAGCTAAGCCTTCTACTTCGCATTGTTTTGAAGCTAAATCAGTTGTTTCGCATAGATTTGGAGCAAACTCGTTGGTTTCTCCAGCATTTGAAGCTATATCACTTATATCGCAAGTATCTGTTGCTAAGTCATTTATTTCGCACGGATTTGAATCTAAATCATCTACATAGCATGGATTTGCAGCTAAATCATGTGTTTCGCATGGAGTTGAAGCTAAGCCGTTAGTTTCGCCTGCATTTGAAGCTATATAACTTATATCTCAAGTATCTGAATCTAAATCATTTGTTTCCAATGGATTTGAAGCTAAGCCTTCTGCATCGCATTTATTTCAAGCTAAATCATGTGTTTCGCTTGGATTTGAAGCTAAACCTTCTGCATCGCATTGATTTGAATCTAAATCATGTGTTTTGCATGGATTTGATGCTAACTCGTTTGTTTCCCCTGCATTTGAAGCTATATCACTTATATCGCAAGTATCTGAATCTAAATCACTTGTTTCGCATGAATTTGAAGCTAAGCCTTCTACTTCGTATAGATTAGAAGTTAGATCATGTGTTTCGCTTGGATTTGAAGCTAAACCTTCTGCATCGCATTGATTTTAAGCTAAATCATGTGTTTTGCATAGATTTGATGCTAACTCGTTTGTTTCCCCTCCATTTGAAGCTATATCACTTATATCGCAAGTATCTGAATCTAAATCATTTGTTTCGCATGAATTTGAAGCTCAGCCTTCTACTCCGTATAGATTTGAAGTTAAATCATGTGTTTCGCTTGGATTTTAAGCTAAACCTTCTGCATCGCATTGATTCGAAGCTAAATCATGTGATTCGCTTGGATTTGAAGCTAACTCGTTTGATTCGTCTGCATTTGAAGCTATATCACATATATCGCTAGTATCTGAAGCTAAATCATTTGTTTCGCATGGATTTGTAGCTAAACCTTCTACATCGCATTGATTTGCTGCTAAATCATGTGTTTCGCATGGATTTGAAGCTAACTCGTTTGTATCGCCTGCATTTGAAGCTAAGTCATGTATATCACAAGTATTTGAAGCTAAGCCATTTTTTTCGCATGGATTCGAAAATAAGCCTTCTACTTCGCATTGATTTGATTCTAAATCATGTTTTTCGCTTGGATTTAAAGCTAACTCGTTTGTTTCGCCTGGATTTGAAGCTAAATCGTGTATATCGCAAGTATTTGGTGCTAAACCATTTGTTTCGCATGGATTCGGAGATAAGCCTTCTACTTCGCATTGATTTGAAGCTAAATCATGTGTTTCGTCTGGATTTGAAGCTAAGCCTTCTACTTCGCTTTGATTTGAAGCTAAATCATGTGTTTCGTATGGATTTAGAGCTAACACATTTGTTTCGCACGCAGTTGAAGCCAAATCATGTATAACATAAATATTTGAAGTTAAACCATTTGATTCGCACGGATTTGAAGCTAACCCTTCTACTTCGCAATGATCTGGAGCTAAATCATGTGTTTCGCAAGGATTTGAAGCTAACTCGTTTGTCTCGCAAGCTGTTGAGTCTAAATCATGTATATCACAAGTATTTGATGCTCACCAATTTGTTTCGCATGGTTTCGAAGATCAGTCTTCTACTTCGCATTGATTTGAAGCTATATCATATGTTTCGTCTGGATTTGAAGCTAAGCCTTCTACTTCGCTTTGATTTGAAGCTAAATCATATGTTTCGTATGGATTTAGAGCTAACACATTTGTTTCGCACGCAGTTGAAGCCAAATCATGTATAACACAAATATTTGAAGTTAAACCATTTGATTCGCACGGATTTGAAGCTAACCCTTCTACTTCGCATTGATTTGGAGCTAAATCATGTGTTTCGCATGGATTTGAAGCTAACTCGTTTGTCTCGCAAGCTGTTGAGTCTAAATCATGTATATCACAAGTATTTGATGCTTACCAATTTGTTTCGCATGGTTTCGAAGATAAGCGTTCTACTTCGCATTGATTTGAAGCTAAATCATTTGATTCACTTGGATTTGTGGCTAACTCATTTGTTTCGCATGCATTTGCCAAATCATGTATATCACAAATATTTGAAGCTGAACCATTTGATTCGCATGGATTTGAAACTAAGCCTTCTACTTCGCATTGATATGAACCTAAATCACGTTTTTCTCTTGGATTTGAAGCTAACTCGTTTGTTTCGCATGCAGTTGAAGCTACATCATGTATATCACAGGTATTTGAAGCTAAAACCATTTGTTTCGCATGGATTCGAAGACATGCCTTCTACTTCGCATTGAAATGAAGCTACATCATGTTTCGCATGGATTTGAAGCTAATTCGTTTGTTTCGCATGCAGTTGAAGCAAAATCATGTATGTCACAAGTATTTGAAGCTGAACCATTTGTTTCGCATGGATTCGGAGATAAGCCTTCTACTTCGCATTGAATTGAAGCTAAATCATGTGTTTCGAATGGATTTGAAGCTAACTCGTTTGTTCCGTCTGCATTTGAAGCTATATCAGTTATATCGCAAGTATCTGAAGCTAAATCATGAGTTTCGCATGGATTTGATGCTAACTCGTTTCTTTCGCCTGCATTTGAAGCTATATCACATACATCGCAAGTATCTGAAGCTAAATCATTTGTTCCGCATGGATTTCTAGCTAAGCCTTTCACTTTGCATTGATTTGAAGCTAAATGATGTGCCTCTCATGGATTTGAAGCCCACTCGGTTGTTTCGGTTGCATTTGAAGCTATATCACATATATCGCAAGTATCTGATGCTAAATCATTTGTTTCGCATGGATTTGAAGCTAAGCCTTCTACTTCGCATTGTTTTGAAGCTAAATCAGTTGTTTCGCATAGATTTGGAGCAAACTCGTTGGTTTCTCCAGCATTTGAAGCTATATCACTTATATCGCAAGTATCTGTTGCTAAGTCATTTATTTCGCACGGATTTGAATCTAAATCATCTACATAGCATGGATTTGCAGCTAAATCATGTGTTTCGCATGGAGTTGAAGCTAAGCCGTTAGTTTCGCCTGCATTTGAAGCTATATAACTTATATCTCAAGTATCTGAATCTAAATCATTTGTTTCCAATGGATTTGAAGCTAAGCCTTCTACATCGCATTTATTTCAAGCTAAATCATGTGTTTCGCTTGGATTTGAAGCTAAACCTTCTGCATCGCATTGATTTGAATCTAAATCATGTGTTTTGCATGGATTTGATGCTAACTCGTTTGTTTCCCCTGCATTTGAAGCTATATCACTTATATCGCAAGTATCTGAATCTAAATCACTTGTTTCGCATGAATTTGAAGCTAAGCCTTCTACTTCGTATAGATTAGAAGTTAGATCATGTGTTTCGCTTGGATTTGAAGCTAAACCTTCTGCATCGCATTGATTTTAAGCTAAATCATGTGTTTTGCATAGATTTGATGCTAACTCGTTTGTTTCCCCTCCATTTGAAGCTATATCACTTATATCGCAAGTATCTGAATCTAAATCATTTGTTTCGCATGAATTTGAAGCTCAGCCTTCTACTCCGTATAGATTTGAAGTTAAATCATGTGTTTCGCTTGGATTTTAAGCTAAACCTTCTGCATCGCATTGATTCGAAGCTAAATCATGTGATTCGCTTGGATTTGAAGCTAACTCGTTTGATTCGTCTGCATTTGAAGCTATATCACATATATCGCTAGTATCTGAAGCTAAATCATTTGTTTCGCATGGATTTGTAGCTAAACCTTCTACATCGCATTGATTTGCTGCTAAATCATGTGTTTCGCATGGATTTGAAGCTAAGTCGTTTGTTTCGTCTGCATTTGAAGCTACATCACATATATCGCTAGTATCTGAAGCTAAATCATTTGTTTCGCATGGATTTGTAGCTAAACCTTCTACATCGCATTGATTTGCTGCTAAATCATGTGTTTCGCATGGATTTGAAGCTAAGTCGTTTGTTTCGTCTGCATTTGAAGCTATAATCACATATATCGCAAGTATCTGAAGCTAAATCATTTGTTTCGCATGGATTTGAAGTAAAACCTTCTACATCATATTGATTTGAATCTAAATCATGTCTTTCGCTTGTATTTGAAGCTAACTCGTTTGTTTCGTCTGCATTTGAAGCTATGTCACTTACATCGCAAGTATTTGAAGCCAAATCATTTGCGTCGCATGGATTTGAATCTAAACATTCTACATCTCATTGATTTGAAGCTAAATCACGTGTTCCGCTTGGATTTGAAGCTAAACCATCTACATCGCATTGATTTGACTCTAAATCATGTGTTTCGCTTCGATTTGAATCTAACTCATTTCTTTCGTCTGCATTTGAAGCTATATCACTTATATCGCAAGTATCTGAACCTAAATCATTTGTTTCTCATGGATTTCAAGATAAGCCTTCTACCTCGCATTGATTTGAAGCTAAATCATGTGCATCGCATGGATTTTGAAGATAACTCGTTAGTTTCGCCTGCATTTGAAGCTATATCACTTACATCACAAGTATCTGATTCTAAATCATTTGTTTCGCATGGATTTGAAGCTAAGACTTCTACTTCGTATCGATTTGAAGTTAAATGATCTGTATCGCTTGGATTTTGAAGCTAACTCGTTTTTGATTCGTCTGCATTTGAAGCGATATCACTTATATTCAAATTGTTTGAAGCTGAATCATTCGTTTGGCATGGATTTGAAGCTAAAACTTCTACATCGCATTGATTTGCGGCTAAATCATGTGTTTCGCTTGGATACGAAGCTGACCCGTTTGTTTCTCCTGCATTTGAAGCTATATCACTTATATCGCAAGTATCTGAACCTAAATCATTTGTTTCTCATGGATTTCAAGATAAGCCTTATACCTCGCATTGATTTGAAGCTAAATCATGTGCATCGCATGGATTTTGAACCTAACTCGTTTGTTTCGGCTGCATTTGAAGCTATATCACTTATATCTCAATTGTTTGAAGCTAAATCATTTGTTTCGCATGGATTTGAAGCTAAAACTTCTACATCGCATTGATTTGCGGCTAAATCATTTGTTTTGCTTGGATTTGAAGCTAACTCGTTAGTTTTGCCTGCATTTGAACTTATATCACCTATATCCCAAGTGTTTGAAGCTCAATCATTTGCTTCGCAAGGATGTGAAGCTAATCCTTCTACATCGCGTTGATTTGAAGCTAAATCATGTGTTTTGCTTGCATTTGAAGCTAACTCGTTTGTTTCGTCTGCATCTGAAGCTATATCACCTATATCGCTAGTATCGGAAGCTAAATCATTTGTTTCGCATGGATTTCAAGATAAGCCTTCTACCTCGCATTGATTTGAACCTAAATCATGTGTTTCGCATGGATTTGAAGCTAACTCGTTTGTTGCGCATGCAGTTGAATATAAATAACGTATATCACAAGTATTTGTAGCTAAACCATTTGTTTCCCATGGATTTGAAGTTAATCCTTCTACTTCGAGTTGATTTGAAGCTTATTCATGTGTTTTGAATGGATTTGAAGCTAACTCGTTTGTTTCGCATGTAGTTGAAGCTATATCACTTATATCGCAACTATCTGATGTTAAATCATTGTTTCGCATGGATTTGAAGCTAAACATTCTACATCGCACTGATTAAAGCTAAATCATATGTTTCGCTTGGATATGAAGCTAACTCGTTTGTTCCGTCTGCATATGAAGCTATATCACTTATATCGCTAGTATCTGAAGCTAAATCATATGTTTCGCAAGGATTTGAAGCTAAATCTTCTACATCGCATGGATTTGCAGCTAAATCATGTGTTTTGTATGGATTTGAAACTAACTCGTTTGTTGCCCCTGCATTTGAAGCTATATCACCTATATCGCTAGTATCTGAAGCTAAATCATTTGTTTCGCATGGATTTGAAGCTAAAACTTCTACATCGTATTGATTTGCTGCTAAATCATGTTTTTCGCAGGGATTTGAAGCTAAACCTTATACATCGCATTGATTTGAAGCTAAACGTTCTACATTGCATTGATTTAAAGCTATACCTTCTACATCGCAATGCTTTGAAACTAAGCCATCTACTTTGCATCGATTTGTAGCTTAATCATGTGTTTTGCATGGATTTGAAGCTAACTCGTTTGTTTCGCCTGCATTTGATGCTATGTCACTTATATCGCAAGTATTTGTAGCTAATCCATTTATTTCGCATGGATTTGAAGCTAAACATTCTACATCGCACTTATTTAAGCTAAATCATGTGTTTCGCTTGGATATGAAGCTAACTCGTTTGTTTCGTCTGCATATGAAGCTATATCACTTATATCGCTAGTATCTGAAGCTAAATCATTTGTTTCGCATGGATTTGAAGCTAAACCTTCGACATAGCATTGATTTGAAGCTTAATCATGTGTTTTGTATGGATTTGAAGCTAACTCGTTTGTTGCCCCTGCATTTTAAGCTATATCACTTACACCCCAAGCGTTTGAAACTAAACCATTTATTTCGCATGGATTTGAAGCTAAACCTTCTACATCGCATTGCTTTGAAGCTAAATCATGTGTTTTGCATGAATTTGAAGCTAACTCGTTTGTTGCCCCTGCACATGAAGCTATATCACTAATATCGCAAGTATCTGAAGCTAAATCATTTGTTTCGCATGGATTTGAAGCAAAACCTTCTACATCATATTGATTTGAATCTAAATGATGTCATTCGCTTGTATTTGAAGCTAACTCGTTTGTTTCGTCAGCACTGGAAGCTACATCACTTATATGGCAAGTATCTGAAGCTGTATCTTTGTGTTGCATGGATTTGAAGCTAAACCTTCTACTTCGCATTGATTTAAACCTAAGTCATGTGTATCGCTTGGATTTTGATGCTAATTCGTTTGATTCGTCTGCATTTGAAGCTATGTCACTTATATCGCAACTATCTGATGCTGAATCATTTGTTTCGCATGGATTTGAAGCTACACCTTCTACATCGCATTGATTTGCAGCTAAATCAAGTGTTTCGCATGTATTTGGAGCTAACTGATTTGTTTCTCCTGCATTTGAAGCTGTATCACTTATATCGCATGTATATGATGCTAAATCACTTATGTCGCATGGATTTGAAGCTAAACCTTCTACATCGTATTGATTTGAAGCAAAACCTTCTACATTGCATTGATTTAAAGCTATACCTTCTACATCGCAATGCTTTGAAACTAAGCCATCTACTTCGCATCGACTTGCTGCTAAATCATGTGTTTCGCATGGATTTGAAGCTAAATCTTCTACATCGCATGGATTTGCAGCTAAATCATGTGTTTTGTATGGATTTGAAGCTAACTCGTTTGTTGCCCCTGCATTTGAAGCTATATCACTTACATCCCAAGCGTTTGAAACTAAACCATTTATTTCGCATGGATTTGAAGCTAAACCTTCTGCATCGCATTGATTTGAAGCTACATCATGTGTTTTGCATGGATTTGATGCTAACTCGTTTGTTTCCCCTGCATTTGAAGCTATATCACTTATATCGCAAGTATCTGAAGCTAATTCAGTTGTTCTGCATGTATTTGAAGCTAAATCTTCTACATCGCATGGATTTGCAGCTAAATCATGTGTTTCGCATGGATTTGAAGCTAACTCGTTTGTTTCGTCTGCATTTGAAGCTAGATCACTTATATTGCAAGTATCTGAACCTAAATCATTTGTTTCTCATGGATTTCAAGATAAGCCTTCTACCTCGCATTGATTTGAACCTAAATCATGTGTTTCGCATGGATTTGAAGCTAACTCGTTTGTTGCGCATGCAGTTGAATATAAATAACGTATATCACAAGTATTTGTAGCTAAACCATTTGTTTCCCATGGATTTGAAGTTAATCCTTCTACTTCGAATTGATTTGAAGCTAAATCATGTGTTTCGCATGGATTTGAAGCTAACTCGTTAGTTTCGACTGCATTTGAAGCTATATCACTTATATCGCAAGTGTTTGAAGCTAAATCATTTGTTTCGCATGGATTTTAAGCTAAACGTTCTACATCGCATTGATTTGAAGCTAAATCATGTGTTTCGCTTGGATTTGAAGACAAAACTCCTGCACAGGCATTGATTTGAAGCTAAATCATGTGTTTTGCATGGATTTGATGCTAACTCGTTAGTTTTGACGGCATTTGAAGTTATATCACTTATATCGCAAGTATCTGAATCTAAATCATTTTTTTTCGCATCGATTTGAAGCTAACCCTTCTACTTCGTATCGATTTGAAGTTAAATGATATGTATCGCATGGATTTTGAAGCTAACTCGTTTGATTCGTCAGCATTTGAAGCTATATCACTTATATTCCAATTGTTTGAAGCTAAATCATTTGTTTCGCATGAATTTGTATCTAAATCTTCTACATCGCATTTATTTGAAGCTACATCATGTGATTTGCTTGGATTTGAAGCTAACTCGTTTGCTTCGGCTGCATTTGAAGCTATATCACTTATATCTCAATTGTTTGAAGCTAAATCATTTGTTTCGCATGGATTTGAAGCTAAGCCTTCTACTTCGCATTGATTTGAAGCTAAATCAGTTGTTTCGCAAAGATTTGGAGCAAACTCGTTGGTTTCTCCAGCATTTGAAGCTATATCAGTTACATCGCAAGTATCTGTTGCTAAATGATTTGTTTTGCATGGATTTGAAGATAAATCTTCTACAACGCATGGATTTGAAGCTAAATCATGTGTTTCGCATGGATTTGTAGCTTACTCGTTTGTTTCGTTTGCATTTGAAGCTATATCACTTATATCGCAAGCATCTGGAGCAAAATCATGTGTTTCGCATGGATATGAAGATGGCGCGATCGTTTCGCCAGCATTTGAAGCTATATCACTTATATCACCAGTATCTCAAGCTAAATCATTTGTGTCGCATGAATTTGAAACTAAACCTTCCACATAGCATTGATTTGAAGCTAACTCTTTTGTTTCCCTTGCATTTGAACCTATATTACCTATATCGCAAGTATCTGATGCTAAATCATTTGTTTCGCACGTATTTGAAGCTAAACCTTCTACATAGCATTGATTTGAAGCTAAATCAATTGTTTCGCATGGATTTGAAGCTAAATCATGTGTTTCGCATGGAGTTGGATCTATCTAACGTATTTCACAAGTATTTGTAGCTAAACCATTTGTTTCGCATGGATTTGAATGTACTCCTTCTACATCGCAATGCTTTGAAACTAAGCCATCTACTTCGCATCGATTTGCTGCTAAATCATGTGTTTCGCATGGATTTGAAGCTAAACCTTCTAAATCGCATTTATTTGAAGCTAAATCGTGTGATTCTCTTGGATTTGTAGCTAACTCGTTTGCTTCGGCTGCATTTGAAGCTATATCTCTTATATCTCAATTGTTTGAAGCAAATCATTTGTTTCGCATTGATTTGAAGCTAAACCTTCTGCATCGCATTGATTCGAAGCTAAATCAAGTGTTTTGCACGGATTTGATGCTAACTCGTTAGTTTCGACGGCATTTGAAGCTATATCACTTATATCGCAAGTATCTGAAGCTAAATCATTTGTTTCGCATGGATTTGAAGCTAAACCTTCTGCATCGCATTGATTTGGTACTCAGTCTTCTTTTTCGCATGGAGTTGAAGGTAGCTCGTTTGTTCCTTCTGCATTTGAAACTATATCAATTATATCGCAAGTATTTCAAGCCAAATCATTTGTGTCGCATGGGTTTGAAGCTAAACATTCTACATCTCATTGATTTGATGCTAAATCTTGTGTATCGCATGGATTTGAAGCTAAACCTTCTGCATCGCATCGATTTGAAGATTAATCATGTGTTTTGCATGGATTTGAAGCTAACTCTTTTGTGTCCCTTGCATTTGAACCTATATTACCTATATCGCAAGTATCTGATGCTAAATCATTTGTTTCGCACGTATTTGAAGCTAAACCTTCTACATAGCATTGATTTGAAGCTGAATCATGTGTTTCGCTTGAATTTGAACCTAATTCGTTTGTTTCGCATGCGGATGAAACTAAATCATGTATAGAACAAGTATTTGAAGCTATACTATTCGTTTCGCATGGATTTGAAACTAAGCCTTCTACTTCGCATTGACTTGAAGCTAATTCATGTGTTTCGCAAGGATTTGAAACTAAACATTCTACATCGCATTGATTTGAAGCTAAATCATGTGTTTTGCATGGATTTGATGCTAACTCGTTTGTTTCCCCTGCATTTGAAGATATATCAGTTATGTCGCAAGTATCTGATGCTAAATCATTTGTTTCGCATGGATGTCAAGCTGAACCTTCTACATCGCATTGATTTACAGCTAAATCATGTCTTTCGCATGGATTTGAAGCTAACTCTTTCGTTTCGCCTGCATTTGATGCTATATCACTTATATCGCAAGTATCTGAAGCTAAATCATTTGTTTCGCATGGATTTGATGTTAAACCTTCTACATCGCATTGATTTCAAGCTGAATCATGTTTGTCGCTTGAACTTTGAGCTAACACGTTTATATCACGTGCAGTTGAAGCTAAATCATGTATATCACAAGTATTTGAAGTTAACCTATTCGTTTCACTTGGATTTGAAACTAAGCCTTCTACTTAGCATTGATTTGAAGCTAAATCATGTGTTTCGCATTGATCTGAAGCTAACTCATTTGTTTCCCCTGCATTTGAAGCTATATCAGTTATGTCGCAAGTATCTGATGCTAAATCAATTGTTTCGCATGGATTTCTAGCTAAGCCTTTCACTTCGTATTGATTTGAAGCTAAATGATGTGCCTCGCATGGATTTGAAGCCCACTCGGTTGTTTCGGCTGCATTTGAATCTATATGACTTATATCGCAAGCATCTGGAGCGAAATCATTGGTTTCGCATGTATTTGAAGCTAAATCTTCTCAATCGCATTGATTTGAAGCTAAATCATGTGTTTCGCTTGGATATGAAGCTAACTCGTTTGTTTCGTCTGCATTTGAAGCTTTATCACTTATATCGCAAGTATCTGAAGCTAAATCATTTGTTTAGCATGGATTTGATGATAAGCCTTCTACTTCGCAAAGATTTAAGGCTAAATCATGTGTATCGCATGCATTTTGAAGCTAACTTGTTTGATTCGTCAGCGTTTGAAGCTATATCACTTATATCCCAATTGTTTGAAGCTAAATCATTTGTTTCGCATGGATTTGAAGCTAAGCCTTCTACTTCGCATTGATTTGAAGCTAAATCAGTTGTTTCGCATAGATTTGGAGCAAACTCGTAGGTTTCTCCAGCATTTGAAGCTATATCAGTTACATCGCAAGTATCTGTTGCTAAATGATTTGTTTTGCATGGATTTAAAGATAAATCTTCTACAACGCATGGATTTGAAGCTAAATCATGTGTTTCGCATGGATTTGTAGCTTACTCGTTTGTTTCGTCTGCATTTGAAGCTATATCACTTATATCGCATGTATCTGAAGCAAAATCATTGGTTTCGCATGGCTTCGAACCTAAACTTTCTACAACGCATAGATTTGAAGCTACCTCGTTTGCTTCGTCTGCATTTGAAGCTATATCTCTTGTGTCGCAAGTATTTGTAGAAAAATCATGTGTCTTGGATGGACTTGAAGCTAACTCGTTTGTTTCGTCTGCGTTTGAAGCTATGTCGCATATATCCCAAGTATCTGAACCTAAATCATTTGTTTCGCATGGATTTGAACCTCAGCCTTCTACTTCGAAGTGATTTAAAGCTAAATCATGTGTATCGCATGGATTTTCAAGCTAACTCGTTTGATTTGTCTGCATTTGAAACTATATTACTTATATCGCAAGTATCTGAACCTAAATCATTTGTTTCGCATGGATTTGAAGCTAAGCCTTCTACGTCGTATCGATTTGAAGTTAAATGATATGTATCGCATGGATTTTGAAGCTAACTCCTTTGTTTCGTCTGCATTCGAAGCTATATCACTTATATCGCAAGTGTTTGAAGCTCAATAATTTGTCTCGCATGGATTTGAAGCTAAACCCTCTACATCGCATTGATTTGAAGCTAAATTACGTGTTCCGTTTGGAGTTGAAGCTAAACCTTCTACATCGCATTGATTTGACGCCAAATCATGTGTTTCGCTTGGATTTGTATCTAACACGTTTCTTTCGTCTGCATTTGAAGCTGTTTCACTTACATCGCAAGTATCTCAAGCTAAATCATTTGTTCCGCATGGATTTGAAGCTAAACCTTCTACATCGCATTGATTTGCAGCTAAATCATGTGTTTCGCATGGATTTGAAACTAACTAGTTTGTTTCGTCTGCATTTGAAGCTATATCACATATATCCCAAGTGTTTGAAGCTATATCATTTGTTTCGCATGGATTTGCAGCTAAACCTTCTACATCCCATTGATTTGCTGCTAAATCATGGGTTTCACATGTATTTGAAGCTGATTCGTTTGTTGCGCATGCAGTTGAATCTAAATAACGTATATCACAAGTATTTGTAGCTAAACCATTTATTTCGCATGGATTTGAAGCTAAACATTCTACATCGCACTGATTAAAGCTAAATCATGCGTTTCGCTTGGATATGAAGCTAACTCGTTTGTTTCGTCTGCATATGAAGCTATATCACTTATATTGCTAGTATCTGAAGCTAAACCATTTATTTCGCATGGATTTGAAGCTAAACCTTCTGCATTGCATTGATTTGAAGCTAAATCATGTGTTTTGCATGGATTTGATGCTAACTCGTTTGTTTCCCCTGCATTTGAAGCTATATCACTTATATCGTCTGTATCTGAAGCTAATTCAGTTGTTCTGCATGGATTTGAAGCTAAATCTTCTACATCGCATGGATTTGCAGCTAAATCATGTGTTTCGCATGGATTTGAAGCTAACTCGTTTGTTTCGTCTGCATTTGAAGCTAGATCACTTATATTGCAAGTATCTGAACCTAAATCATTTGTTTCTCATGGATTTCAAGATAAGCCTTCTACCTCGCATTGATTTGATCCTAAATCATGTGTTTCGCATGGATTTGAAGCTAACTCGTTTGTTGCGCATGCAGTTGAATATAAATAACGTATATCACAAGTATTTGTAGCTAAACCATTTGTTTCCCATGGATTTGAAGTTAATCCTTCTACTTCGAATTGATTTGAAGCTTATTCATGTGTTTTGAATGGATTTGAAGCTAACTCGTTTGTTTCGCATGTAGTTGAAGCTATATCACTTATATCGCAACTATCTGATGTTAAATCATGTGTTTCGCATGGATTTGAAGCTAAACATTCTACATCGCACTGATTAAAGCTAAATCATATGTTTCGCTTGGATATGAAGCTAACTCGTTTGTTTCGTCTGCATATGAAGCTATATCACTTATATCGCTAGTATCTGAAGCTAAATCATATGTTTCGCAAGGATTTGAAGCTAAATCTTCTACATCGCATGGATTTGCAGCTAAATCATATGTTTTGTATGGATTTGAAGCTAACTCGTTTGTTGCCCCTGCATTTGAAGCTATATCACCTATATCGCTAGTATCTAAAGCTAAATCATTTGTTTCGCATGGATTTGAAGCTAAAACTTCTACATCGTATTGATTTGCTGCTAAATCATGTTTTTCGCATGGATTTGAAGCTAAACCTTATACATCGCATTGATTTGAAGCTAAATCATGTGATTCGCTTGGATTTGAAGCTAACTCGTTTGCTTCGGCTGCATTTGAAACCATATCACTTATATCGCAAGTATCTGAACCTAAATCATTTGTTTCGCACGCAGCTGAAGCTATATCACCCATTTCGCAAGTGTTTGAAGCTCAACCAGTCGTTTCGCATGGATTTGAAGCTAAACCTACTAAATCGTGTTGATTCGAAGCTAAATCATGTGCCTCGCATGGATTTTGAAGCTAACTCGTTTGATTCGTCAGCGTTTGAAGCTATATCACTTATATCCCAATTGTTTGAAGCTAAATCATTTGTTTCGCATGGATTTGAAGCTAAGCCTTCTGCTTCGCATTGATTTGAAGCAAAATCAGTTGTTTCGCATAGATTTGGAGCAAACTCGTTGGTTTCTCCAGCATTTGAAGCTATATCAGTTACATCGCAAGTATCTGTTGCTAAATGATTTGTTTTGCATGGATTTGAAGATAAATCTTCCACAACGCATGGATTTGAAGCTAAATCATGTGTTTCGCATGGATTTGTAGCTTACTCGTTTGTTTCGTTTGCATTTGAAGCTATATCACTTATATCGCAAGCATCTGGAGCAAAATCATGTGTTTCGCATGGATATGAAGCTGGCGCGATCGTTTCGCCAGCATTTGAAGCTATATCACTTATATCACAAGTATCTCAAGCTAAATCATTTGTGTCGCATGAATTTGAAACTAAACCTTCCACATAGCATTGATTTGAAGCTTAATCATGTGTTTTGCATGGATTTGAAGCTAACTCTTTTGTTTCCCTTGCATTTGAACCTATATTACCTATATCGCAAGTATCTGATGCTAAATCATTTGTTTCGCACGTATTTGAAGCTAAACCTTCTACATAGCATTGATTTGAAGCTGAATCATGTGTTTCGCTTGAATTTGAAGCTACCTCGTTTGTTTCACATGCAGTTGAAGCTGAATGATGTATATCAAAAGTATTTGATGCTGATCCATTTGTTTCGCATGAATATTAAGCTAAGACATGTGTTTCGAATTAATTTGAAGCTAAATCAATTGTTTCGCATGGATTTGAAGCTAAATCATGTGTTTCGCATGGAGTTGGATCTATCTAACGTATTTCACAAGTATTTGTAGCTAAACCATTTGTTTCGCATGGATTTGAAGGTACTCCTTCTACTTCGAATTGATTTGAAACTAAATCATGTGTTTCGCATGGATTTGTAGCTAAACCTTCTACATCGCATTGATTTCAAGCTAAATCATGTGTTTCGCATGGATTTGAAGCTAACTCCATCGTTTCGCCTGCATTTGAAGCTATATCACTTATATCGCGAGTATCTGAACCTAAATCATTTGTTTCGTATGGATTTGAAGCTAAGCCTTCTACATCGTATCGATTTGAAGCTAAATCATTTGTTTCGCATGGATTTGAAGCTAAACCTTTTACATCACATAGATTTGCAGCTAAATCATGTCTTCCGCATGGATTTGAAGCCTACTCGTTCGTTTCGCTTGCATTTAATGCTATATCAATTATATCGCAAGTATCTGAAGCTAAATCATTTGTTTCGCATGTATTTGAAGCTAAACCTTCTAAATCGCATTTATTTGAAGCTAAATCGTGTGATTCTCTTGGATTTGTAGCTAACTCGTTTGCTTCGGCTGCATTTGAAGCTATATCTCTTATATCTCAATTGTTTGAAGCAAATCATTTGTTTCGCATTGATTTGAAGCTAAACCTTCTGCATCGCATTGATTCGAAGCTAAATCAAGTGTTTTGCACGGATTTGATGCTAACTCGTTAGTTTCGACGGCATTTGAAGCTATATCACTTATATCGCAAGTATCTGAAGCTAAATCATTTGTTTCGCATGGATTTGAAGCTAAACCTTCTGCATCGCATTGATTTGGTACTCAGTCTTCTTTTTCGCATGGAGTTGAAGGTAGCTCGTTTGTTCCTTCTGCATTTGAAACTATATCAATTATATCGCAAGTATTTCAAGCCAAATCATTTGTGTCGCATGGGTTTGAAGCTAAACATTCTACATCTCATTGATTTGATGCTAAATCTTGTGTATCGCATGGATTTGAAGCTAAACCTTCTGCATCGCATTGATTTGAAGCTAAATCATGTGTTTCGCAAGGATTTGAAACTAAACATTCTACATCGCATTGATTTGAAGCTAAATCATGTGTTTTGCATGGATTTGATGCTAACTCGTTTGTTTCCCCTGCATTTGAAGCTATATCAGTTATGTCGCAAGTATCTGAAGCTAAATCATTTGTGTCGCGTGGATGTGAAGCGAACTCGTTTGTTTCGACTGCATTTGAAGCTATATCACTCATACCCCAAGTGTATGAAGCTAAATCATTTGTTTCGCATGGATTTGAAGCTAAATATTATACATCGCATTGATTTGAAGCTAAATCATGAGTTTCGCTTGGATATGAAGCTAACTCGTTTGTTTCGTCTGCATATGAATCCAGAACACTTATATTGCAGCTATCTGAAGCTAAATCATTTGTGTCGCGTGGATTTGAAGCGAACTCGTCCGGTTCGTCTGCATTTGAAGCTATATCACTTATACCCCAACCGTTTGAAGCTGAATCATTTATTTCGCATGGATTTGAAGCTAACTCGTTTGTTTCGTCTGCATTTGAAGCTATATCACTTATATCGCAAGTATCTGAACCTAAATCATTTGTCTCGCATGGATTTGAAGCTAAGCCGTCTACTCCGTGTCGATTTGATGCTAAATGATATGTATCGCATGGATTTTGAAGCTAACTCGTTTCATTCGTCTGCATTTGAAGCTATATCACTTATGTCCCAATTGATTGAAGCTAAATCATTTGTTTCGCATGGATTTGAAGCTAAACCTTATACATCGCATTGATTTGAAGCTAAATCATGTGTTTCGGTTGGATTTGAAGCTAAACCTTCTGCATCGCAATTGGTTTGACGCTAAATCATGTGTTTTGCATGGATTTGATGCTAACTCGTTTGTTTCCTCTGCATTTGAAGCTAAATCACTTATATCCCAATTGTTTGAATCTGAATCATTTGTTTCGCATGGCTTTGAAGCTAAAACTTTTACATCGCATTGATTTGCGGCTAAATCATGTGTTTTGCTTGGATTTGAAGCTAACTCGTTAGTTTTGCCTGCATTTGAAGCCATATCACCTATATCCCAAGTGTTTGAAGCTCAATCATTTGCTTCGCATGGATTTGAAGCTAATCCTTCTACTTCGCATCGATTAGAAGCTTAATCATGTGTTTTGCATGGATTTGAAGATCACTCGTTTGTTTCGGCTGCATTTGAAGCTATATCATTTATTTCGCAAGTATTTGAAGCCAAATCATTTGTGTCGCATGGATTTGAATCTAAACCTTCTACAACTCATTGATTTGAAGCTAAATCATGTGTTTCGCTTGGATTTGAATCTAACTCGTTTCTTTCGTCTGCATTTGAAGGTATGTCACTTATATCGCAAGTATCTGAAGCTAAATCATTTGTGTCGCGTGGATTTGAAGCGAACTCGTTTGTTTCGACTGCATTTGAAGCTATATCAATCATACCCCAAGTGTATGAAGCTAAATCATTCGTTTCGCATGGATTTGAAGCTAAATATTATACATCGCATTGATTTGAAGCTAAATCATGTGTTTCGCTTGGATATGAAGCCAACTCGTTTGTTTCGGCTGCATTTGAAGCTATATCACTTATATCGCAAGTATGTGAACCTAAATCATTTGTTTCTCATGGTTTTCAAGATAAGCCTTCTAACTCGCATTGATTTGAAGCTAAATCATGTGTATCGCATGGATTTTGAAGCTAACTCGTTAGTTGCGCCTGCATTTGAAGCTATATAACTTATATCTCAAGTATCTGAATCTAAATCATTTGTTTCACATGGATTTGAAGCTAAGCCTTCTACTTCGTATCGATTTGAAGTTAAATGATATGTATCGCATGGATTTTGAAGCTAACTCGTTTGATTCGTCCGCATTTGAAGCTATATCACTTATATCCCAAATTGTTTGAAGCTGAATCATTTGTTTCGCATGGATTTGAAGCTAAAACTTCTACATCGCATTGATTTGCGGCTAAATCATGTGTTTTGCATGGATTTGTAGCTAACTCGTTTGTTTCGTCTGCATTTGAAGCTATATCACCTATGTCGCTAGTATCTGAAGCTAAATCATTTGTTGAGCATGGATTTGAAACTAAAACTTCTACATCGCATTGATTTGCTGCTAAATCATGTGTTTTGCATGGATTTGAAGCTAACTCGTTTGTTTCGTCTGCATTTGAAGCTAGATCACTTATATCGCAAGTATCTGAACCTAAATCATTTGTTTCTCATGGATTTCAAGATAAGAGTTCTACCTCGCATTGATTTGAAGCTAAATCATGTGTATCGCATGAATTTTGAAGCTAACTCGTTTGATTCGTCCGCATTTGAAGCTATATCACTTATATCCCAATTGTTTGAAGCTGAAACATTTGTTTCGCATGGATTTGAAGCTAAAAATTCTACATCGCATTGATTTGCGGCTAAATCATGTGTTTTGCATGGATTTGAAGCTAACTCGTTTGTTTCGGCTGCATTTGAAGCTATATCACTTATATCCCAAATTGTTTGAAGCTGAATCATTTGTTTCGCATGGATTTGAAGCTAAAACTTCTACATCGCATTGATTTGCGGCTAAATCATGTGTTTTGCATGGATTTGTAGCTAACTCGTTTGTTTCGTCTGCATTTGAAGCTATATCACCTATGTCGCTAGTATCTGAAGCTAAATCATTTGTTGAGCATGGATTTGAAACTAAAACTTCTACATCGCATTGATTTGCTGCTAAATCATGTGTTTTGCATGGATTTGAAGCTAACTCGTTTGTTTCGTCTGCATTTGAAGCTAGATCACTTATATCGCAAGTATCTGAACCTAAATCATTTGTTTCTCATGGATTTCAAGATAAGAGTTCTACCTCGCATTGATTTGAAGCTAAATCATGTGTATCGCATGAATTTTGAAGCTAACTCGTTTGATTCGTCCGCATTTGAAGCTATATCACTTATATCCCAATTGTTTGAAGCTGAAACATTTGTTTCGCATGGATTTGAAGCTAAAAATTCTACATCGCATTGATTTGCGGCTAAATCATGTGTTTTGCATGGATTTGAAGCTAACTCGTTTGTTTCGGCTGCATTTGAAGCTATATCATTTATATCGCAAGTATTTGAAGCCAAATCATTTGTGTCGCATGGATTTGAAGCTAAACATTCTACATCTCATTGATTTGAAGCTAAATCACGTGTTCCGGTTGGATTTGAAGCTAAACCTTCTGCATCGCATTGATTTTCAGCTAAATCATGTGTTTTGCATGGATTTGAAGCTAACTCGTTTGTTTCGGCTGCATTTGAAGCTATACCATTTATATCGCAAGTATTTGAAGCCAAATCATTTGTGTCGCATGGATTTGAATCTAAACCTTCTACATCTCATTGATTTGAAGCTAAATCATGTGTTTCTCTTGTATTTAAGCTAGCTCCTTTGTTTCGTCTGCATTGGAAGCTATATCACTTATATCGTAAGTGTTTGAAGCTCAATAATTTGTCTCGCATGGATTTCAAGCTAAACCCACTACATTGCATTGATTTGAAGGTAAATCACGTGTTCCGCTTGGATTTGAAGCTAAACCTTCCACATCGCATTGATTTGACGCTAAATCATGTCTTTCGCTTGGATTTGAATCTAACTCGTTTCTTTCGTCTGCATTTGAAGCTATATCACTTATATCGCAAGTATCTGAATCTAAATCATTTGTTTCTCATGGATTTCAAGATAAGCCTTCTACCTCGCATTGATTTGAAGCTAAATCATGTGTTTCGCATGGATTTTGAAGCTAACTCGTTTGATTCGTCTGAATTTGAAGCTATATCACTTATAACCCAAGCATTAGAAGCTAAATCATTGGTTTCGCATGGATTTGCAGCTAAACCTTCTACATCCCATTGATTTGCTGCTAAATCATGGGTTTCACATGGATTTGAAGCTGATTCGTTTGTTGCGCATGCAGTTGAATCTAAATAACGTATTTCACAAGTATTTGTAGCCAAACCATTTATTTCGCATGGGTTTGAAGCTAAACATTCTACATCGCACTGATTAAAGCTAAATCATGTGTTTCGCTTGGATATGAAGCTAATTCGTTTGTTTCGTCTGCATATGAAGCTATATCACTTATATCGCTAGTATCTGAAGCTAAATCATTTGCTTCGCATGGATTTGAAGCTAATCCTTCTACATCGCATCGATTAGAAGCTTAATCATGTGTTTTGCATGGATTTGAAGCTAGCTCGTTTGTTTCGTCAGCATTGGAAGCTATATCACTTATATCGCAAGCATCTGAATCTAAATCATTTGTTTCGCATGGATTTGAAGCTAAGCCTCCTACTTCGTATCGATTTGAAGTTGAATGATATGTATCGCATGGATTTTGAAGCTAACTCGTCTGATTCGTCAGCATTTGAAGCTATATCATTTATATCGCAAGTATTTGAAGCCAAATCATTTGTGTCGCATGGATTTGAAGCTAAACATTCTACATCTCATTGATTTGAAGCTAAATCACGTGTTCCGGTTGGATTTGAAGCTAAACCTTCTGCATCGCATTGATTTTCAGCTAAATCGTGTGTTTTGCATGGATTTGAAGCTAACTCGTTTGTTTCGGCTGCATTTGAAGCTATATCACTTATATCGTAAGTATTTGAAGCCAAATCATTTGTGTCGCATGGATTCGAATCGAAACATTCTGCATCGCATTGATTTTCAGCTAAATCATGTGTTTTGCATGGATTTGAATCTAACTCGTTTCTTTCGTCTGCATTTGAAGCTGTATCACTTATATCGCAAGTATCTGAACCTAAATCATTTGTTTCTCATGGATTTCAAGATAAGCCTTCTACCTCGCATTGATTTGAAGCTAAATCATGTTTATCGCATGGATTCTGAAGCTAACTCGTTAGTTTCGACTGCATTAGTAGCTATATAACTTAGATCTCAAGTATCTGAATCTAAATCATTTGTTTCACATGGATTTGAAGCTAAGCCTTCTACTTCGTATCGATTTGAAGTTAAATGATATGCATCGCATGGATTTTGAAGTTAACTCGTTTGATTCGTCCGCATTTGAAGCTATATCACTTATATCCCAATAGTTTGAAGCTGAATCACTTGTTTTGCATGGATTTGAATCTAAAACTACTACATCGCATTGATTTGCGGCTAAATCATGTGTTTTGCATGGATTTGAAGCTAACTCGTTTGTTTCGGCTGCATTTGAAGCTATATCATTTATATCGCAAGTATTTGAAGCCAAATCATTTGTGTCGCATGGATTTGAATCTAAACCTTCTACATCTCACTGATTTGAAGCTAAATCATGTGTTTCTCTTGTATTTAAGCTAGCTCCTTTGTTTCGTCTGCATATGAAGCTATATCACTTATATCGCTAGTATCTGAAGCTAAATCATTTGCTTCGCATGGATTTGAAGCTAACCCTTCTACATCGCATTGATTTGCAGCTAAATCAAGTGTTTCACTTGGATTTGAAGCTAACTCGTTAGTTTTGCTGCATTTGAAGCTATATCACCTATATCCCAAGTGTTTGAAGCTCAATCATTTGCTTCGCAAGGATTTGAAGCTAATCCTTCTACATCGCATTGATTTCAAGCTAAATCATGTGTTTCACTTGGATTTGAAGCTAAACCTTCTACTTCGCATTGATTTGAAGCTAAATCATGTGTTTCGAATGGATTTGAAGCTAACTCATTTGGTTAGAATGCTGTTGCAGCTTAATCATGTATATCACATGTATTTGAAGCTAAACCATTTCAATCACATGGATTTGAAGCTGAGCCTTCTACTTCGCATTGATTTGAAGATAAATCATGTGTTTTGAATGGATTTGATGCTAATCCTTCTACTTCGTATTGATTTGAATCTAAACCATTTGTTTCGCATGGATTCGAAAATCAGCCTTCTACTTCGTATTGAATTGAAGCTAAAGCATGTGTTTCGCATGGATTTGAAGCTAACTCGTTTGTTTCACATGCAGTTGACGCTTAATGATGTATATCAAAAGTATTTGAAGCTGAACTATTTGTTTCGCAAGGATTTGAAGCTAAAACTTCTACATCGCATTGATTTGCGGCTAAATCATGTGTTTTGCTTGGATTTGAAGCTAACTCGTTAGTTTTGCCAGCATTTGAAGCTATATCACCTATATCCCACTGTTTGAAGCTCAATCATTTGCTTCGCATGGATTTGAAGCTAATCCTTCTACATCGCATCGATTAGAAGCTTAATCATGTGTTTTGCATGGATTTGAAGCTAGCTCGTTTGTTTCGTCAGCATTGGAAGCTATATCACTTATATCGCAAGCATCTGAATCTAAATCATTTGTTTCGCATGGATTTGAAGCTAAGCCTTCTACTTCGTATCGATTTGAAGTTGAATGATATGTATCGCATGGATTTTGAAGCTAACTCGTCTGATTCGTCTGCATTTGAAGCTATATCATTTATATCGCAAGTATTTGAAGCCAAATCATTTGTGTCGCATGGATTTGAAGCTAATCCTTCTACATCGCATCGATTAGAAGCTTAATCATGTGTTTTGCATGGATTTGAAGCTAGCTCGTTTGTTTCGTCAGCATTGGAAGCTATATCACTTATATCGCAAGCATCTGAATCTAAATCATTTGTTTCGCATGGATTTGAAGCTAAGCCTTCTACTTCGTATCGATTTGAAGTTGAATGATATGTATCGCATGGATTTGAAGCTAACTCGTTAGTTTCGCCTGCATTTGAAGCTATATAACTTATATCTCAAGTATCTGAATCTAAATCATTTGTTTCGCATGGATTTGAAGCTAAGCCTTCTACATAGCATTGATTTCAAGCTAAATCATGTGTTTCGCTTGGATTTGAAGCTAAACCTTCTGCATCGCATTGATTTGAAGCTAAATCATGTGTTTTGCATGGATTTGATGCTAACTCGTTTTTTCCCCTGCATTTGAAGCTATATCACTTATATCTCAAGTATCTGAATCTAAATCTTTTGTCTCGCATGCATTTGAAGCTAAGCCTTCTACTTCGTATAGATTTGAAGTTAAATCATGTGTTTCGCTTGGATTTGAAGCTTAACCTTCTGCATCGCATTGATTTGAAGCTACATCATGTGTTTTGCATGGATTTGAAGCTAACTCGATTGTTTCGTCTGCATTTGTAGCTATGTCACTTATATCGCAAGTATTTGAAGCCAAATCATTTGTGTCGCATGCATTTGAATCTAAACATTCTACATCTCATTGATTTGAAGCTAAATCACGTGTTCCGCCTGGATTTGAAGCTATACCTTCTACCTCGCATTGATTTGAAGCTAAATCATGTGTTTCGCATGGATTTGAAGCTAACTCGTTAGTTTAGCCTGCATTTGAAGCTATATAACTTATATCTCAAGTATCTGAATCTAAATCATTTGTTTCGCATGGATTTGAAGCTAAGCCTTCTACATCGCATTGATTTCAAGCTAAATCATGTGTTTCGCTTGGATTTGAAGCTAAACCTTCTGCATCGCATTGATTTGAAGCTAAATCATGTGTTTTGCATGGATTTGATGCTATCTCGTTTGTTTCCCCTGCATTTGAAGCTATATCACTTATATCGCAAGTATCTGAATCTAAATCATTTGTCTCGCATGAATTTGAAGCTAAGCCTTCTACTTCGTATAGATTTGAAGTTAAATCATGTGTTTCGCTTGGATTTGAAGCTTAACCTTCTGCATCGCATTGATTTGAAGCTAAATCATGTGTTTTGCATGGATTTGATGCTAACTCGTTTGTTCCCCCTGCATTTGAAGCTATTTCACTTATATCGCAAGTGTTTGAAGCTCAATAATTTGTCTCGCATGGATTTCAAGCTAAACCCGATACATCGCATTGATTTGAAGCTACATCACGTGTTCTGCTTGGATTTGAAGCTAAACCTTCTAGATCGCATTGATTTGACGCTAAATCATGTGTTTCGCTTGGATTTGAATCTAACTTGTTTCTTTCGTCTGCATTTGAAGCTATATCACTTATATCTCAAGTATCTGAATCTAATTCATTTGTTTCGCATGGATTTGAAGCTAAACCTTCAACATCGCATTGATTTGAAGCTAAATCGGGTGTTTCGATTGGATTGGAAGTTAACTCGTTTGTTTCGTCTACATTTGAAGCTGTATCACTTATATCTCAAGTATCTGAAGCTAAATCATTTGTTTCGCATGGATTTGAAGCCAAACCTTCTACATCGCATTGATTTGCAGCTAAGTCATGTGTTTCGCATGGATTTGAAACTAACTCGTTTGTTTCGTCTGCATTTGAAGCTATATCACATATATCCCAAGTGTTTGAAGCTATATCATTTGTCTCGCATGGATTTGAAGCTAAACCTTCTACATCGCATTGATTTGCAGCTAAATCATGTGTTTCGCATGGATTTGAAACTAACTCGTTTGTTTCGTCTGCATTTGAAGAAGTATCACTTATATCTCGAGTGTATGAAGCTAAATCATTTTTCTCGCATGGATTTGAAGCTAAGCCTTCTACTTCGCATCGATTAGAAGCTTAATCATGGGTTTCACATGGATTTGAAGCTAAGTCGTTTGTTGCGCATGCAGTTGAATCTAAATAACGTATATCACAAGTATTTGTAGCTAAACCATTTATTTCGCATGGATTTGAAGCTAAACATTCTACATAACACTGATTAAAGCTAAATCATGTGTTTCGCTTGCATATGAAGCTAACTCGTTTGTTTCGCCTGCATTTGATGCTATGTCACTTATATCGCAAGTATTTGAAGCTAAATCATTGGTTTCGCATGGATTTGAAACTAAATCTTCTACATCCCATTGATTTGCTGCTAAATCATGGGTTTCACATGGATTTGAAGGTAATTCGTTTGTTGCGCATGCAGTTGAATCTAAATAACGTATATCACAAGTATTTGTAGCTAAACCATTTATTTCGCATGGATTTGAAGCTAAACATTCTACATAGCACTGATTAAAGCTAACTCATATGTTTTGCATGGATTTGATGCTAACTCGTTTGTTTCCCCTGCATTTGAAGCTATATCACTTATATCGCAAGTATCTGAATCTAAATCATTTGTCTCGCATGAATTTGAAGCTAAATCTTCTACGTCGTATCGATTTGAAGTTAAATGATATGTATCGCATGGATTTTGAAGCTAACTCGTTTGATTCGTCAGCATTTGAAGCTATATCACTTATATCCCACTTGTTTGAAGCTAAATCATGTGTTTCGCTTGGATTTGAAGCTAAACCCTCTGCATCGCATTGATTTGACGCTAAATCATGTGTTTTGCATGGATTTGATGCTAACTCGCCTGTTTCCCCTGCATTTGAAGCTATATCAGTTTTATCGCAAGTATCTGATGCTAAATCATTTATTCCGCACGGATTTGAATCTAAATCATCTACTTAGCATGGATTTGCAGCTAAATCATGTGTTTCGCATGGATTTGAAGCTAACTCGTTAGTTTCGCCTGCATTTGAAGCTATATAACTTATATCTGAAATATCTGAATCTAAATCATTTGTTTCGCATTGATTTGAAGCTAAGCCTTCTAGATCGCATTGATTTCAAGCTAAATCATGTGTTTCGCTTGGATTTGAAACTAAACCTTCTGCATCGCATTGATTTGAAGCTAAATCATGTGTTTTGCATGGATTTGATGCTAACTCGTTTGTTCCCCCTGCATTTGAAGCTATATCACTCATATTTCAAGTGTTTGAAGCTAAATCATTTGTTCCGCTTGGATTTGAAGCTAAACCTTCTGCATCGCATTGATTTGAAGATAAATCATGTGTTTTGCATGGATTTAATGCTAACTCGTTTGTTTCCCCTGCATTTGAAGCTATATTACTTTTATCGCAAGTATCTGATGCTAAATCAGTTGTTTTGCATGGATTTGAAGCTAAATCTTCTACATCGCATTAATTTGCATCTAAATCATGTGGTTCGCATGGATTTGAAACTAACTCGTTTGTTTCGTCTGCATTTGAAGCTATATCACCTATATGGCAAGCATCTGAATCTAAATCATTTGTTTCGCATGGATTTGAAGCTAAACCTTCTACATCGCATTGATTTGAAGCTATATCATGTGTTTCAGTTGTATTTGAAGCTAGCTCGTTTGTATCGTCTGCATTCGAAGCTATATCAATTATAACGCAAGTGTTGAAGCTCAATAATTTGTCTCGCATGGATTTCAAGCTAAACACTCTACATCGCATTGATTAGAAGCTAAACATTCTACGTCGCACTGATTAAAGCTAAATCATGTGTTTCGCTTGGATATGAAGCTAACTCGTTTGTTTCGTCTCCATATGAAGCTATATCACTTATATCGCTAGTATCTGAAGCTAAATCATGTGTTTCTCTTGGATTTGAAGCTAACTCGTTTGTTTCGTCTGCATTTGAAGCTATATCACATATATCGCTAGTATCTGAAGCTAAATCACTTGTTTCGCATGGATTTGTAGCTAAACCTTATACATCGCATTGATTTGCTGCTAAATCATGTGTTTCGCATGGATTTGAAGTTAACCTTCTACATCGCATGGATTTGAAGCTAAACCTTCTACATCGCTTTGATTTGAAGCTAAACCTTCTACATCGCTTTGATTTGAAGCTAAATCACGTGTTTCGCTTGGATACGAAGCTAACCCGTTTGTTTCTCCTGCATTTGAAGCTATATCACTTATATCGCATGTATATGATGCTACATCATTTATGTCGCATTGCTTTGAAGCTAAGCCTTCTACTTCGTATTGATTTGAAGCAAAATCATTTGTTTCGCATGGATTTGAAGCTAAACCTTTTACATCACATTGATTTGCAGCTAAATCATGTCTTTCGCATGGATTTGAAGCTAAGTCTTTCGTTTCGCTTACATTTGATGCAATATCACTTATATCCCAAGCGTTTGAAGATCAATCTCTTGTATCGAAGGATTTGAAGCTAAACGTTCTAAATCCCATTAATTTGAAGCTAAATCATGGGTTTCGCATGGATTTGAAGCTAACTTGTTTGTTACGCATGCAGTTGAAACTATATCACTTATATCGCAACTATCTGATGTTAAATCATTTGTATCGCATGGATTTGAAGCTAAACCTTCTGTATCGCATTGATTTGAAGCTAAATCATGTATTTTGCATGGATTTGATGCTAACTCGTTTGTTTCCGCTGCATTTGAAGCTATATCACTTATATCGCAAGTATCTGAATCTAAATCATTTGTTTCGCATGGATTTGAAGCTAAGCCTTCTACTTCGTATCGATTTGAAGTTAAATGATATGTATCGCATGGATTAGGAAGCTAACTCGATTGATTCGTCAGCATTTGAAGCTATGTCACTTATATCCCAATTGTTTGAAGCTAAATCAGTTGTTTCGCATGGATTTGAAGCTAAACCTTGTACATCGCATTGATTTGCATCTAAATCAAGTGATTCGCTTGGATTTGAAGCTAACTCGTTTGTTTCGGCTGCATTTGTAGCTATATCACTTATATCTCAAGTGTTTGAAGCTAAATCATTTGTTTCGCACGGATTTGAAGCTAAACCTTCTACATCGCATTGATTTGCATCTAAATCAAGTGTTTCACTTGGATTTGAAGATAACTCGTTAGTTTTGCTGCATTTGAACCTATATCACCTATATCCCAAGTGTTTGAAGCTCAATCATTTGCTTCGCAAGGATTTGAAGCTAATCCTTCTACATCGCATTGATTTCAAGCTAAATCATGTGTTTCACTTGGATTTGAAGCTAAACCTTCTACTGCGCATTGATTTGAAGCTAAATCATGTGTTTCGATTGGATTTGAAGCTAACTCGTTTGTTTCGGCTGCATTTGAACCTATATCACTTATATCTCAAGTGTTTGAAGCTAAATCATTTGTTTCGCATGGATTTGAAGCTAAACCTTCTACATCGCATTGATTTGCAGCTAAATCAAGTGTTTCACTTGGATTTGAAGCTAACTCGTTAGTTTTGCTGCATTTGAAGCTATATCACCTATATCCCAAGTGTTTGAAGCTCAATCATTTGCTTCGCATGGATTTGAAGCTAATCCTTCTACATCGCATCGATTAGAAGCTTAATCATGTGTTTTGCATGGATTTGATGCTAACTCGTTTGTTTCCGCTGCATTTGAAGCTATATCACTTATATCGCAAGTATCTGAATCTAAATCATTTGTTTCGCTTGGATTTGAAGCTAAGCCTTCTACTTCGCATTGATTTGAAGCTGAATCATGTTTTTCTCTTGAATTTGAAGCTAACACGTTTGTTTCAGGTGCAGTTGAAGCTAAATCATATATTTCACAAGTATTTGAAGCTGGACCATTTGTTTCCTATTAATATTAAGCTAAACCATGTGTTTCGAATGAATTTGAAGCTAAATCATGTGTTTCGCATGGATTTGGAGCTAACTCGTTTGTTTGGCCTCCATTTGAAGGTAAATCATGTATATCACAAGTATTTAAATCTAAACTATTTGTTTCGCATGGATTCGAAGATAAGACTTCTACTTCGCATTGATTGGTAGTTAAATCATGTGTTTCGCATGGATTTACAACAAACTCGCTTGTTTCGCATGCATTTGAAGCTAAATCATGTATATCACAAGTATTTGAAGCTAAATCATTTGTTTCGCATGGATTCGAAGTTAAGCCTTCTACTTCATATTGATTTGAAGCTAAATCATGTGTTTCGCTTGGATTTGAAGCTAACTCGTTTGTTTCGCATGCAGTTGAAGCTAAATCATGTATTTAACATGTATTTGAAGCTAAACCATTTGATTCGCATGGATTTGACGCTGAGCCTTCTACTTCGCATTGATTTGTAGCTGAATCATGTGTTTTGCTTGAATTTGAAGCTAACTCGTTTGTTTCGCATGCAGTTGAAGCTAAATCTTGTATATCACATGTATTTGAAGCTAAACCATTTGATTCCCATGGATTTGACGCTGAGCCTTCTACTTCGCATTGATTTGAAGCTGAATAATGTGTTTTGCTCGAATTTGAAGCCAACACGTTTGTTTCACATGCAGTTGAAGCTAAATCATGTATAAAACAAGTATTTGATTCCAAACTATACGTTTCGCATGGATTTTTAACTTAGCCTTCTACTTCGCATTGATTTGAAGATAAATCATGTGTTTGAATGGATTTGATGCTAATCCTTCTACTTCGTATTGATTTGAATCTAAACCATTTGTTTCGCATGGATTCGAAAATCAGCCTTCTACTTCGCATTGATTTGAAGATAAATCATGTGTTTTGAATGGATTTGATGCTAATCCTTCTACTTCGTATTGATTTGAATCTAAACCATTTGTTTCGCATGGATTCGAAAATCAGCCTTCTACTTCGTATTGAATTGAAGCTAATGCATGTGTTTTGCTTGAATTTGAAGCTAACACGTTTGTTTCACATGCAGTTGAAGCTAAATCTTGTATATCACATGTATTTGAAGCTAAACCATTTGATTCGCATGGATTTGACGCTGAGCCTTCTACTTCGCATTGATTTGAAGCTGAATAATGTGTTTTGCTTGAATTTGAAGCCAACACGTTTGTTTCACATGCAGTTGAAGCTAAATCATGTATAAAACAAGTATTTGATTCCAAACTATACGTTTCGCATGGATTTTTAACTTAGCCTTCTACTTCGCATTGATTTGAAGATAAATCATGTGTTTTGAATGGATTTGAAGCTAATCCTTCTACTTCGTATTGATTTGAATCTAAACCATTTGTTTCGCATGGATTCGAAAATCAGCCTTCTACTTCGTATTGAATTGAAGCTAATGCATGTGTTTCGCTTGGATTTGAAGCTAACTCGTTTGTTTCGCATGCAGTTGCAGCTAAATCATGTATAACACATGTATTTGAAGCTAATCCATTTGATTCGCATGGATTTGAAGCTAACTCGTTTGTTTGGTCTCCATTTGAAGCTAAATCATGTATATTACAAGTATTTAAATCTAAACTATTTGTTTCGCATGGATTCGAAGGTAAGACTTCTACTTCGCATTGATTGGTAACTAAATCATGCGTTTCGCATGGATTTACAACAAACTCGCTTGTTTCGCATGCATTTGAAGCTAAATCATGTATATCACAAGTATTTGAAGCTAAATCATTTGTTTCGCATGGATTCGAAGTTAAGCCTTCTACTTCATATTGATTTGAAGCTAAGTCATGTGTTTCGCATGGATTTGAAGCTAACTCGATTGTTTCGAATGCATTTGAAGCTAAATCATGTATATCACAAGTCTTTGAAGCTAAACCATTTGTTGCGCATGGATTCGAAAATCAGCCTTCTACTTCGCATTGATTTGAAGCTAAATCATGTGCTTCGCATGGATTTGAAGCTAACTCGTTCGTTTCGCATGCAGTGGAAGCTAAGTCATGTATATCTCACGCATTTGAAGCTAAACCATTTGATTCGCATGGATTTGAAGCTGAGCCTCCTACTTCGCATTGATTTGAAGCTAAATCATGTGTTTCGCAAGGATTTAAAGCTAACTCGTTTGTTTCGCAAGCTGTTGAAGCTAAATCATGTATATCACATGTATTTGAAGCTAAACCATTTGAATCGCATGGATTTGACGCTGAGCCTTCTTCTTCGCATTGATTTGAAGCTGAATCATGTGTTTTGCTGGAATTTGAAGCTAATACGTTTGTTTCACATGCAGTTGAAGCTAAATCTTGTTTAAAACAAGTATTTGATTCCAAACTATACGTTTCGCATGGATTTGTAACTTAGCCTTCTACTTCGCATTGATTTGAAGATAAATCATGTGTTTTGAATGGATTTGATGCTAATCCTTCTACTTCGTATTGATTTGAATCTAAACCATTTGTTTCGTATGGATTCGAAAATCAGCCTTCTACTTCGTATTGATTTGAAGCTAAATCATGTGTTTCGCATGGATTTGAACCTAACTCGTTTGTTTCGCATGCAGTTGAAGCTAAATCATGTATATCACATGTATTTGATGCTGAACCATTTGATTCTTTATGGATTTGAAACTGAGCCTTCTACTTCGCATTGATTTGAAGCTGAATCATGTTTTTCTCTTGAATTTGAAGCTAACACGTTTGTTTCAGTTGCAGTTGAAGCTAAATCATATATTTCACAAGTATTTGAAGGTGGACCATTTGTTTCATATTAATATTAAGCTAAACCATGTGTTTCGAATGAATTTGAAGCTAAATCATGTGTTTCGCATGGATTTGAAGCTAACTCGTTTGTTTGGCCTCCATTTGAAGCTAAATCATGTATATCACAAGTATTTAAATCTAAACTATTTGTTTCGCATGGATTCGAAGATAAGACTTCTACTTCGCATTGATTGGTAGCTAAATCATGTGTTTCGCATGGATTTACAACAAACTCGCTTGTTTCGCATGTATTTGAAGCTAAATCATGTATATCACAAGTATTTGAAGCTTAAACATTTGTTTCGCATGGATTCGAAGTTAAGCCTTCTACTTCATATTGATTTGAAACTAAGTCATGTGTTTCGCATGGATTTTGAAGCTAACTCGTTTGATTCGTCTGCATTTGAAGCTATATCACTTATATCCGAAGGATTTGAAGCTAAATCCCTTTGTTTCGCATGGATTTGAAGCTAAACCTTTTACATCGCATTGATTTGCAGCTAAATCATGTCTTTCGCATGGATTTGAAGCTAACTCTTTCGTTTCGCTTGCATTTGATGCAATATCACTTATATCCCAAGCGTTTGAAGATCAATCTTTTGTATCGCATGGATTTGAAGCTAAACGTTCTAAATCCCATTAATTTGAAGCTAAATCATGGGTTTCGCATGGATTTGAAGCTAACTCGTTTGTTTCGCATGCAGTTGAAACTATATCACTTATATCGCAACTATCTGATGTTAAATCATTTGTATCGCAAGGATTTGAAGCTAAACCTTCTGTATCACATTGATTTGAAGCTAAATCATGTGTTTTGCATGGATTTGATGCTAACTCGTTTGTTTCCGCTGCATTTGAAGCTATATCACTTATATCGCAAGTATCTGAATCTAAATCATTTGTTTCGCTTGGATTTGAAGCTAAGCCTTCTACTTCGCATTGATTTGAAGCTGAATCATGTTTTTCTCTTGAATTTGAAGCTAACACGTTTGTTTCAGGTGCAGTTGAAGCTAAATCATATATTTCACAAGTATTTGAAGCTGGACCATTTGTTTCCTATTAATATTAAGCTAAACCATGTGTTTCGAATGAATTTGAAGCTAAATCATGTGTTTCGCATGGATTTGGAGCTAACTCGTTTGTTTGGCCTCCATTTGAAGGTAAATCATGTATATCACAAGTATTTAAATCTAAACTATTTGTTTCGCATGGATTCGAAGATAAGACTTCTACTTCGCATTGATTGGTAGTTAAATCATGTGTTTCGCATGGATTTACAACAAACTCGCTTGTCTCGCATGCATTTGAAGCTAAATCATGTATATCACAAGTATTTGAAGCTAAATCATTTGTTTCGCATGGATTCGAAGTTAAGCCTTCTACTTCATATTGATTTGAAGCTAAATCATGTGTTTCGCTTGGATTTGAAGCTAACTCGTTTGTTTCGCATGCAGTTGAAGCTAAATCATGTATTTAACATGTGTTTGAAGCTAAACCATTTGATTCGCATGGATTTGACGCTGAGCCTTCTACTTCGCATTGATTTGAAGCTGAATCATGTGTTTTGCTTGAATTTGAAGCTAACACGTTTGTTTCACATGCAATTGAAGCTAAATCATGTATATCACATGTATTTGAAGCTAAACCATTTGATTCGCATGGATTTGACGCTGAGCCTTCTACTTCGCATTGATTTGAAGCTGAATAATGTGTTTTGCTTGAATTTGAAGCCAACACGTTCGTTTCACATGCAGTTGAAGCTAAATCATGTATAAAACAAGTATTTGATTCCAAACTATACGTTTCGCATGGATTTTTAGCTTAGCCTTCTACTTCGCATTGATTTGAAGATAAATCATGTGTTTTGAATGGATTTGATGCTAATCCTTCTACTTCGTATTGATTTGAATCTAAACCATTTGTTTCGCATGGATTCGAAAATCAGCCTTCTACTTCGTATTGAATTGAAGCTAAAGCATGTGTTTCGCTTGGATTTGAAGCTAACTCGTTTGTTTCGCATGCAGTTGCAGCTAAATCATGTATAACACATGTATTTGAAGCTAATCCATTTGATTCGCATGGATTTGAAGCTAACTCGTTTGTTTGGTCTCCATTTGAAGCTAAATCATGTATATCACAAGTATTTAAATCTAAACTATTTGTTTCGCATGGATTCGAAGGTAAGACTTCTACTTCGCATTGATTGGTAACTAAATCATGCGTTTCGCATGGATTTACAACAAACTCGCTTGTTTCGCATGCATTTGAAGCTAAATCATGTATATCACAAGTATTTGAAGCTAAATCATTTGTTTCGCATGGATTCGAAGTTAAGCCTTCTACTTCATATTGATTTGAAGCTAAGTCATGTGTTTCGCATGGATTTGAAGCTAACTCGATTGTTTCGAATGCATTTGAAGCTAAATCATGTATATCACAAGTCTTTGAAGCTAAACCATTTGTTGCGCATGGATTCGAAAATCAGCCTTCTACTTCGCATTGATTTGAAGCTAAATCATGTGCTTCGCATGGATTTGAAGCTAACTCGTTCGTTTCGCATGCAGTGGAAGCTAAGTCATGTATATCTCACGCATTTGAAGCTAAACCATTTGATTCGCATGGATTTGAATCTGAGCCTTCTACTTCGCATTGATTTGAAGCTAAATCATGTGTTTCGCATGGATTTGAAGCTAAGTCGTTTGTTTCGCCTGCATTTGAAGCTAAATCATGTATATCACAAGTATTTGAAGTTAAACCATTTGTTTCGCATAGATTCGAATTTAAGCCTCCTACTTCGCATTGATTTGAAGCTAAATCATGTGTTTCGCAAGGATTTAAAGCTAACTCGTTTGTTTCGCAAGCTGTTGAAGCTAAATCATGTATATCACATGTATTTGAAGCTAAACCATTTGAATCGCATGGATTTGACGCTGAGCCTTCTACTTCGCATTGATTTGAAGCTGAATCATGTGTTTTGCTGGAATTTGAAGCTAATACGTTTGTTTCACATGCAGTTGAAGCTAAATCTTGTTTAAAACAAGTATTTGATTCCAAACTATACGTTTCGCATGGATTTGTAACTTAGCCTTCTACTTCGCATTGATTTGAAGAGAAATCATGTGTTTCGCTTGGATTTGAAGCCAAACCTTCTACATCGCACTGATTTGAAGCTAAATCATGTGTTTCGCTTGGATTGGAAACTAACTCGTTTGTTTCGTCAGCATTTGAAGCTATATCACCTATATCGCAAGTGTTTGAAGCTCAATCATTTCCTTCGCATGGATTTGAAGCTAATCCTTCTACATCGCATTGATTTGAAGCTAAATCATGTGTTTCGCTTGGATATGAAGCTGACTCGTTTGTTTCTCCTGCATTTGAAGCTATATAACTTATATGGCAAGTATCTTAACCTAAATCATTTGTTTCGCATGGATTTGTAGCTAACTCGTTTGTTTCGCCCGCTTTTGAAGCTATATCATTTATGTCACAGGTATCTGAAGCTAAACCATTTGTTTCACATGGATTTGAAGCTAAATCATGTGTTTCGCATGGATTTGAAGCTAACTCGTATGTTTCGCATGCAGTTGAAGCTAAATCATGTATTTAACATGTATTTGAAGCTAAACCATTTGATTCGAATGGATTTGACGCTGAGCCTTCTACTTCGCATTGATTTGAAGCTGAATCATGTGTTTTGTTTGAATTTGAAGCTAACACGTTTGTTTCAGGTGCAGTTGAAGCTAAATCAAATATTTCACAAGTATTTGAAGCTGGACCATTTTTTTCATATTAATATTAAGCTAAACCATGTGTTTCGGATGAATTTGAAGCAAAATCATGTGTTTCGCATGGATTTACAACAAACTCGCTTGTTTCGCATGCATTTGAAGCTAAACCTTCTGCATCGCATTGATTTCAAGCTAAATCATGTGTTTTGAATGGATCTAATGCTAACTCGTTTGTTTCCCCTGCATTTGAAGCTATATCACTTATATCGCTAGTATCTGAACCTAAATAATTGTTTCTCATGGATTTCAAGATAATCCTTCTACCTCGCATTGATTTGAAGCTAAATCATGTGTTTCGCTTGCATATGAAGCTAACTCGTTTGTTTCGTCTGCATATGAAGCTATATCACTTATATCGCTAGTATCTGAAGCTAAATCATTTGCTTCGCATGGATTTGAAGCTAACCCTTCTACTTCGCATCGATTAGAAGCTTAATCATGTGTTTTGCATGGATATTAAGCTAACTCGTTCGTTTGCCCTGCATTTGGAGCTATATCACATATATCGCATGTATTTGATGCTAAATCATTTGTGTCGCATGGATTTGAAGCTAAACCTTCTACATCGCATTGATTTGCAGCTAAATCATGTGCCTCGCATTGATTTGAAGCTAACACGTTTGTTTCCGCTGCATTTGAAGCTATATCACTTATATCGCAAGTATCTGAATCTAAATCATTTGTTTCGCTTGGATTTGAAGCTAAGCCTTCTACTTCGCATTGATTTGAAGCTGAATCATGTTTTTCTCTTGAATTTGAAGCTAACACGTTTGTTTCAGGTGCAGTTGAAGCTAAATCATATATTTCACAAGTATTTGAAGCTGGACCATTTGTTTCCTATTAATATTAAGCTAAACCATGTGTTTCGAATGAATTTGAAGCTAAATCATGTGTTTCGCATGGATTTGGAGCTAACTCGTTTGTTTGGCCTCCATTTGAAGGTAAATCATGTATATCACAAGTATTTAAATCTAAACTATTTGTTTCGCATGGATTCGAAGATAAGACTTCTACTTCGCATTGATTGGTAGTTAAATCATGTGTTTCGCATGGATTTACAACAAACTCGCTTGTCTCGCATGCATTTGAAGCTAAATCATGTATATCACAAGTATTTGAAGCTAAATCATTTGTTTCGCATGGATTCGAAGTTAAGCCTTCTACTTCATATTGATTTGAAGCTAAATCATGTGTTTCGCTTGGATTTGAAGCTAACTCGTTTGTTTCGCATGCAGTTGAAGCTAAATCATGTATTTAACATGTGTTTGAAGCTAAACCATTTGATTCGCATGGATTTGACGCTGAGCCTTCTACTTCGCATTGATTTGAAGCTGAATCATGTGTTTTGCTTGAATTTGAAGCTAACACGTTTGTTTCACATGCAATTGAAGCTAAATCATGTATATCACATGTATTTGAAGCTAAACCATTTGATTCGCATGGATTTGACGCTGAGCCTTCTACTTCGCATTGATTTGAAGCTGAATAATGTGTTTTGCTTGAATTTGAAGCCAACACGTTTGTTTCACATGCAGTTGAAGCTAAATCATGTATAAAACAAGTATTTGATTCCAAACTATACGTTTCGCATGGATTTTTAGCTTAGCCTTCTACTTCGCATTGATTTGAAGATAAATCATGTGTTTTGAATGGATTTGATGCTAATCCTTCTACTTCGTATTGATTTGAATCTAAACCATTTGTTTCGCATGGATTCGAAAATCAGCCTTCTACTTCGTATTGAATTGAAGCTAAAGCATGTGTTTCGCTTGGATTTGAAGCTAACTCGTTTGTTTCGCATGCAGTTGCAGCTAAATCATGTATAACACATGTATTTGAAGCTAATCCATTTGATTCGCATGGATTTGAAGCTAACTCGTTTGTTTGGTCTCCATTTGAAGCTAAATCATGTATATCACAAGTATTTAAATCTAAACTATTTGTTTCGCATGGATTCGAAGGTAAGACTTCTACTTCGCATTGATTGGTAACTAAATCATGCGTTTCGCATGGATTTACAACAAACTCGCTTGTTTCGCATGCATTTGAAGCTAAATCATGTATATCACAAGTATTTGAAGCTAAATCATTTGTTTCGCATGGATTCGAAGTTAAGCCTTCTACTTCATATCGATTTGAAGCTAAGTCATGTGTTTCGCATGGATTTGAAGCTAACTCGATTGTTTCGAATGCATTTGAAGCTAAATCATGTATATCACAAGTCTTTGAAGCTAAACCATTTGTTGCGCATGGATTCGAAAATCAGCCTTCTACTTCGCATTGATTTGAAGCTAAATCATGTGCTTCGCATGGATTTGAAGCTAACTCGTTCGTTTCGCATGCAGTGGAAGCTAAGTCATGTATATCTCACGCATTTGAAGCTAAACCATTTGATTCGCATGGATTTGAATCTGAGCCTTCTACTTCGCATTGATTTGAAGCTAAATCATGTGTTTCGCATGGATTTGAAGCTAAGTCGTTTGTTTCGCCTGCATTTGAAGCTAAATCATGTATATCACAAGTATTTGAAGTTAAACCATTTGTTTCGCATAGATTCGAATTTAAGCCTCCTACTTCGCATTGATTTGAAGCTAAATCATGTGTTTCGCAAGGATTTAAAGCTAACTCGTTTGTTTCGCAAGCTGTTGAAGCTAAATCATGTATATCACATGTATTTGAAGCTAAACCATTTGAATCGCATGGATTTGACGCTGAGCCTTCTACTTCGCATTGATTTGAAGCTGAATCATGTGTTTTGCTGGAATTTGAAGCTAATACGTTTGTTTCACATGCAGTTGAAGCTAAATCTTGTTTAAAACAAGTATTTGATTCCAAACTATACGTTTCGCATGGATTTGTAACTTAGCCTTCTACTTCGCATTGATTTGAAGAGAAATCATGTGTTTCGCTTGGATTTGAAGCCAAACCTTCTACATCGCACTGATTTGAAGCTAAATCATGTGTTTCGCTTGGATTGGAAACTAACTCGTTTGTTTCGTCAGCATTTGAAGCTATATCACCTATATCGCAAGTGTTTGAAGCTCAATCATTTCCTTCGCATGGATTTGAAGCTAATCCTTCTACATCGCATTGATTTGAAGCTAAATCATGTGTTTCGCTTGGATATGAAGCTGACTCGTTTGTTTCTCCTGCATTTGAAGCTATATAACTTATATCGCAAGTATCTTAACCTAAATCATTTGTTTCGCATGGATTTGTAGCTAACTCGTTTGTTTCGCCCGCTTTTGAAGCTATATCATTTATGTCACAGGTATCTGAAGCTAAACCATTTGTTTCACATGGATTTGAAGCTAAATCATGTATTTAACATGTATTTGAAGCTAAACCATTTGATTCGAATGGATTTGACGCTGAGCCTTCTACTTCGCATTGATTTGAAGCTGAATCATGTGTTTTGTTTGAATTTGAAGCTAACACGTTTGTTTCAGGTGCAGTTGAAGCTAAATCAAATATTTCACAAGTATTTGAAGCTGGACCATTTTTTTCATATTAATATTAAGCTAAACCATGTGTTTCGGATGAATTTGAAGCAAAATCATGTGTTTCGCATGGATTTACAACAAACTCGCTTGTTTCGCATGCATTTGAAGCTAAACCTTCTGCATCGCATCGATTTAAAGCTAAATGATGTGTTTCACATGGATTTTGAAGCTAACTCGTTTGTTCCGTCTGCTTTTGAAGCTATATCACTTATATCCCAAGTGTTTGAAGCAAAATCATTTGTTTCGCATGGATTTGAAGCTAAGCCTTCTACTTCGCATCGATTTAAAGCTAAATGATGTGTTTCACATGGATTTTGAAGCTAACTCGTTTGTTCCGTCTGCTTTTGAAGCTATATCACTTATATCCCAAGTGTTTGAAGCAAAATCATTTGTTTCGCATGGATTTGAAGCTAAACCTTCTACATCGCATTGATTTGAAGCTAAATCATTTGTTTCGCATGGATTTGAAGCTAATCCTTCTACATCGCATTGATTTGAAGCTGAATCATGTATTTCGCATGGATTTGAAGCTAACTCGTTTGTTTCTCGTGCATTTGAATCTATATCACTTATATCGCAAGTATCTGAAGCTAAATCATTTGTTTCGCATGGATTTGAAGCTAAGCCTTCTACTTCGCATCGATTTAAAGCTAAATGATGTGTTTCACATGGATTTTGAAGCTAACTCGTTTGTTCCGTCTGCTTTTGAAGCTATATCACTTATATCCCAAGTGTTTGAAGCAAAATCATTTGTTTCGCATGGATTTGAAGCTAAACCTTCTACATCGCATTGATTTGAAGCTAAATCATTTGTTTCGCATGGATTTGAAGCTAATCCTTCTACATCGCATTGATTTGAAGCTAAATCATTTGTGTCGCATGGATTTGGAGCTAACTAGTTTGTTCCTCCTGCATTTGCAACTATATCACTTATATCGCAATTATCTGAACCTAAATCATTTGTTTCGCCTGGATTTGAAGCTCAGACTTCTACTCCGCATTGATTTCAAGCTAATTCACGTGTATCCGATAGATTTTGAAGCTAACTCGTTTGATTCGTCTGCATTTGAAGCTATATCACTTATATCGCATGTATCTGAAGCTAAATCATTTGTTTCGCATGCATTTGAAGCTGAGATATCTAGTTCGCATTGATTTGAAGTTTGATCACCTGTTTTGCATGGAATTGGAGCTAACTCGTTTGTTTCTCCTGCATTTGATGCTGTTTCATTTATACCGAAAGTATTTGAAGGTAAATCATTTATTTCGCATGGATTTGGAGCTAAACATTCTACTCCGCTTTGATGTGAAGTTAAATCATGTATTTCCATGGATTTCAATTTAACGCGTTTGTTTCGCCTGCATTTGAAGCTGTTTCATATATATCGCAAGTATTTGAATGTAACTCATTTATTTCGCATGGATTTGAAGCTAAGCCTTCAACTTCGCATTGATTTGAAACTAAGTCATTTGATTCGCTTGGATTTGATGCTAACACGTTTGTTTCACATGCAGTTGAAGCTAAATCATGTTTATCACAAGTATCTGAAGCTAAACCATTTGTTTCGCAAGAATATGAAGCTAAACCACGTGTTTCGCATGAATTTGAAGATAAATCATGTGCTTCGCTTGAATTTGAAGCTAACTCGTTTGAGTCGTCTGCACTTGAAGCTATATCACTTATATCGCAAGTATCTGAAGCTTAATCATTTGTGTCGCATGGATTTGAAGCTAAGCCTTCTACGTCGCATAGATTTAAAGCTAAATGATGTGTTTCACATGGATTTTGAAGCTAACTCATTTGTTTCGTCTGCATTTGAAGCTATATCACTCATATCCCAAGTGTTTGAAGCTAAATCATTTGTTTCGAATGCATTTGATGCTGAACCTAATAAGTCGCATTGATTTGAAGCTAAATCATGCGATTCTCTTGGTTTTGAAGCTAACTCGTTCGTTTCGTCTGAATTTGAAGCTATATCACTTACATCGAAAGTATCTGAAGCTAAATCATTGGTTTCGCATGGATTTGAAGCTAAACCTTCACATCGCATTAATTTGAAGCTACACCTTCTACATCGCATTGGTTTGAAGCTCAGTCATATGTTTCGCATGGAGTTGAAGGTAGCTCGTTTGTTTCGTCTGCATTTGTCGCTACATCACTTATATCGCAAGTATTTGAAGAAAAATCATGTGTTTAGCATGGATTTGAAGCTAACTCGTTTGTTTCGTCTGCATTTGAAGCTATATCACTTATATCGCAAATATCTGAAGCTAACTCGTTTGTTTCGTCTGCATTTGAAGCTATATCACTTATATCGCAAGTATCTGAAGCTAAATCATTTGTTTCGCATGCATTTGAAGCTCAACCTAATAAGTCGCATTGATTTGAAGCTAAATCATGTGACTCTCTTGGTTTTGAAGCTAACTCGTTCGTTTCGTCTGAATTTGAAGCTATATCACTTACATCGCAAGTATCTGAAGCTAAAACATTGGTTTCGCATGGATTTGAAGCAAAACCTTCACATCGCATTAATTTGAAGCTACACCTTCTACATCGCATTGGTTTGAAGCTCAGTCATATGTTTCGCATGGAGTTGAAGGTAGCTCGTTTGTTTCGTCTGCATTTGTCGCTACATCACTTATATCGCAAGTGTTTGAAGCAAAATCATTTGTTTCGCATGGATTTGATGCTAATCCTACTACATCGCATTGATTTGAAGCTAAGCCTTCTACATCGCATTGGTTTGAAGCTCAGTCATGTGTTTCGCATGGAGTTGGATGTAGCTCGTTTGTTTCCCCTGCATTTGAAGCTATATCACTTATATCCCAATTGTTTGAAGCTAACTCATTTGTTTCGCTTGGATTTGAAGCTAAACCTTCTACATCGTATTAATTTGAAGCTAAATCATGTGTTTCGCTTGGATTTGAAGCTAAACCTTCTGCATCGCATTGATTTGTAGCTAAATCATGTGTTTTGCATGGATTTGATGCTAACTCGTTTTTTTCCCCTGCATTTGAAGCTATATCACTTATATCCCAATTGTTTGAAGCTAACTCATTTGTTTCGCTTGGATTTGAAGCTAAACCTTCTACATCGTATTAATTTGAAGCTAAATCATGTGTTTCGCATGGATTTGAAGCTAATCCTACTACATCGCATTGATTTGAACCTAAGCCTTCCACATCGCATTGGTTTGAAACTCAGTCATGTGTTTCGCATGGATTTGAAGCTAACTCGTTTGCTTCGTCTGCATTTGAAGCTATATCACTTATATCGCAAAGTTTCTGAAACTAAATCATTTGTTTCGCATGGATTTGAAGCTAAACCTTCTCCATCGCATTGATTTGAAGCTAAATCATGTGTTTTGCATGGATTTGATGCTAACTCGTTTTTCCCCTGCATTTGAAGCTATATCACTTATATCGCAAGTATCTGAACCTAAATCATTTGTTTCGCATGGATTTGTAGCTAAGCCTTCTACTTCGTATCGAATTGAAGCTAAATGAAATGTATCGCATGGATTTGAAGCTAACTCGTTTGTTTCGCATGCAGTTGAAGCTAAATCATGTATATCACATGCATTTGAATCTAAACCATTTGATTCGCATGGATTTGACGCTGAGCCTTCTCCATCGCATTGATATGAAGGTGAATCATGTGTTTTGCTGGAATTTGAAGCTAACACGTTTGTTTCAGGTGCATTTGAAGCTAAATCATGTATATCACAACTATTTGAAGCTAAACCATTTGTTTCGCATGGATTCGAAGATAAGCCTTCTACTTCGCATTGATTTGAAGCTAAATCATGTGTTTCGCAAGGATTTGAAGCTAAACCTTCTACTTCGCATTGATTTGAAGATAAATCATGTGTTTCGCATGCATTTGAAGCTAAATCATGTGTTTCGCATGGATTTGAAGCTAACTCGTTTGTTTCACATGCAGTTGAAGCTAAATCATGTATATCAAAAGTATTTGAAGCTAAAGCTTTTGATCGTATGGATTTGAAGGTAAGCCTTCTACTTCGCATTGATTAGAAGCGGAATCATGTTTTTCGCTTGAATTTGAAGCTAACTCGTTTGTTTCGTCTGAATGTGAAGCTATATCACTTATATCGATAGCATCTGAAACTAAATCATTTGTTTCGCATGGATTCGAAGATAAGCCTTCTCCTTCGCATTGATTTGAAGCTAAATCATGTGTGTAGCATGGATTTGAAGCTAAACATTCTACATCGCATTGATTCGAAGCTAAATCATGTGTTTCGTTTGGACTTGTAGCTAACTCGTTTGTTTGGTCTGCATTTGAAGCTATAACACTTATATCGCAAGTATTTGAAGAAAAATCATGTGTTTTGCATGGATTTGAAGCTAACTCGTTTGTTTCGTCTGCATTTGAAGCTATATCACATATATCGCAAGTATCTGAAGCTGAATCATTTGTTTCGCATGGATTTGAAGCTAATCGTTCTACATCGCATTGATTTGCAGCTAAATCATGTGTATCGCATGGATTTGAAGCTAACTCGTTTGTTTCGTCTCCATTTGAAGCTATATCACTTATATCGCAAGTATCTGAACCTAAGTCTTTTGGTTCGCATGGATTTGAAGCTAAACCTTCTACATCGCATTGATTTGAAGCTAAATCATGTGTTTTGCATGGATTTGATGCTAACTCGTTAGTTCCGACGGCATTTGGAGCTATAAAACTTATATCGCAAGTATCTGAATCTAAATCATTTGTTTCGCATGGATTTGAAGCTAAGCCTTCTACTTCGTATCAATTTGAAGTTAAATGATATGTATCGCATGGATTTTGAAGCTAACTCGTTTGATTCGTCAGCATTTGAAGCTATATCACTTATATCTCAATTGTTTGAAGCTAAATCATTTGTTTCGCATAGATTTGAATCTAAACCTTCTACATCGCATTGATTTGAAGCTAAATCATGTGATTTGCTTGTATTTGAAGCTAACTGGTTTGCTTCGGCTGCATTTAAAGCTATATCACTTATATCTCAATTGTTTGAAGCTAAATCATTTGTTTCGCATGGATTTGAAGCTAAACCTTCTGCACAGGCATTTATTTGAAGCTAAATCATGTGTTTTGCATGGATTTGATGCTAACTCGTTCGTTTCCCCTGCATTTGAAGCTATATCAATTATACCCCATGTGTTTGAAGCTAAATCATTTGTTTCGCATGTATTTGAAGGCAAACCTTATACATCGCATTGATTTGAAGCTAAATCACGTGTTTCGCTTGGATATGAAGCGAAATCGTTTGTTTCGTCTGCATTTGAAGCTATATCACGTACAGCCCAAGTGTTTGAATCTAAATCATTTATTTCGCATGTATTTGAAGATAAACCTTCTACATCGCATTGATTTGCAGCTAAATCACTTGCTTCGCATGTATTTGAGGCTATCACGTTTGTTTCTCCTGCATTTGAATCTATATCACTTCTATCGCAAGTATCTGAACCTAAATCATTTGTTTCGCATGGATGTGAAGCTAAGCCTGCTACTTCGTATTGATATGAAGCTAATTCATGTGTTTCGCATGGAGTTGGATGTAGCTCGTTTGTTTCCTCTGCATATGAAGCTATATCACTTATATCCCAATTGTTTGAAGCTAAATCATTTGTTTCGCTTGGATTTGAAGCTAAACCTTCTACATCGTATTAATTTGAAGCTAAATCATGTGTTTCGCTTGGATTTGAAGCTAAACCTTCTGCATCGCATGGATTTGAAGCTAATTCGTTAGTTTCGCCTGCATTTGAAGCTATATCACTTATATCGCAAGTGTTTGAAGCTAAATCATTTGTTTCGCATGGATTTGAAGCTAAACCTTCTACATCGCATTGATTTGAAGCAAAATCATGTGTTTCGCTTGGATTTGAAGCTAAAACTTCTGCACAGGCATTGATTTGAAGCTAAATCATGTGTTTTGCATGGATTTGATGCTAAATCGTTAGTTTCGACGGCATTTGAAGCTATATCACTTATATCGCAAGTATCTGAAACTAAATCATTTTTTTTCGCATGTATTTGAAGCTATGCCTTGTACTTCGTATCGATTTGAAGTTAAATGATATGTATCGCATGGATTTTGAAGCTAACTCGTTTGATTCGTCAGCATTTGAAGCTATATCACTTATATCCCAATTGTTTGAAGCTAAATCATTTGTTTCGCATGAATTTGTATCTAAATCTTCTACATCGCATTGATTTGAAGCTAAATCATGTGATTCGATTGGATTTGAAGCTAACTCGTTTGCTTCGGCTGCATTTGAAGCTATATCACTTATACCTCAATTGTTTGAAGCTAAATCATTTGTTTCGCATGGATTTGAAGCTAAACCTTCTGCATCGCATTGATTTGAAGCTAAATCATGTGTTTTGCATGGATTTGATGCTAACTCGTTCGTTTCCCCTGCATTTGAAGCTATATCAATTATACCCCATGTGTTTGAAGCTAAATCATTTGTTTCGCATGTATTTGAAGGCAAACCTTATACATCGCATTGATTTGAAGCTAAATCACGTGTTTCGCTTGGATATGAAGCGAAATCGTTTGTTTCGTCTGCATTTGAAGCTATATCACGTACAGCCCAAGTGTTTGAAGCTAAATCATTTATTTCGCATGTATTTGAAGATAAACCTTCTACATCGCATTGATTTGCAGCTAAATCACTTGCTTCGCATGTATTTGAGGCTATCACGTTTGTTTCTCCTGCATTTGAATCTATATCACTTCTATCGCAAGTATCTGAACCTAAATCATTTGTTTCGCTTGGATTTGAAGCTAAACCTTCTACATCGTATTAATTTGAAGCTAAATCATGTGTTTCGCTTGGATTTGAAGCTAAACCTTCTGCATCGCATGGATTTGAAGCTAATTCGTTAGTTTCGCCTGCATTTGAAGCTATATCACTTATATCGCAAGTGTTTGAAGCTAAATCATTTGTTTCGCATGGATTTGAAGCTAAACCTTCTACATCGCATTGATTTGAAGCAAAATCATGTGTTTCGCTTGGATTTGAAGCTAAAACTTCTGCACAGGCATTGATTTGAAGCTAAATCATGTGTTTTGCATGGATTTGATGCTAACTCGTTAGTTTCGACGGCATTTGAAGCTATATCACTTATATCGCAAGTATCTGAAACTAAATCATTTTTTTTCGCATGTATTTGAAGCTAAGCCTTGTACTTCGTATCGATTTGAAGTTAAATGATATGTATCGCATGAATTTTGAAGCTAACTCGTTTGATTCGTCAGCATTTGAAGCTATATCACTTATATCCCAATTGTTTGAAGCTAAATCATTTGTTTCGCATGAATTTGTATCTAAATCTTCTACATCGCATTGATTTGAAGCTAAATCATGTGATTCGCTTGGATTTGAAGCTAATTCGTTTGCTTCGGCTGCATTTGAAGCTATATCACTTATATCTCAATTGTTTGAATCTAAATTATTTTTTTTCGCATGGATTTGAAGCTAAGCCTTCTACTTCGTATCGATTTGAAGTTAAATGGTATGTATCGCATGGATTTTGAAGCTAATTCGTTTGTTTCGTCTGCATTTGAAGCTATATCACTTATATCGCAAGTATCTGAACCTAAGTCATTTGGTTCGCATGGATTTGAAGCTAAACCTTCTACATCGCATTGATTAGAAGCTAAACCTTCTACATCGCATTGGTTTGAAGCTCAGTCATGTGTTTCGCATGGAGTTGGATGTAGCTCGTTTGTTTCCCCTGTATATGAAGCTATATCACTTATATCCCAATTGTTTGAAGCTAAATCATTTGTTTCGCTTGGATTTGAAGCTAAACCTTCTCCATCGCATTGATTTGAAGCTAAATCATGTGTTTTGCATGGATTTGATGCTAACTCGTTTTTTCCCCTGCATTTGAAGCTATATCACTTATATCCCAATTGTTTGAAGCTAAATCATTTGTTTCGCTTGGATTTGAAGCTAAACCTTCTACTTCGCATTGATTTGAAGATAAATCATGTGTTTCGCTTGCATTTGAAGCTAAATCATGTGTTTCGCATGGATTTGAAGCTAACTCGTTTGTTTCACATGCAGTTGAAGCTAAATCATGTATATCAAAAGTATTTGAAGCTAAAGCTTTTGATCGTATGGATTTGAAGGTAAGCCTTCTACTTCGCATTGATTAGAAGCGGAATCATGTTTTTCGCTTGAATTTGAAGCTAACTCGTTTGTTTCGTCTGAATTTGAAGCTATATCACTTATATCGATAGCATCTGAAACTAAATCATTTGTTTCGCATGGATTTGAAGCTAAGCCTTCTACTTCGCACTGATTTGGAGCTAGATCATGTGTTTCGCTTGGATGTGAAGCTAACTCGTTTGTTTCGTCTGCATTTGAAGCTATATCACTTATATCGCAAGTATCTGAACCTAAGTCATTTGGTTCGCATGTATTTGAAGCTAAACCTTTTTACATCGCATTGATTTGAAGCTAAATCATGTGTTTTGCATGGATTTGATGCTAACTCGTTAGTTTCGACGGCATTTGGAGCTATAAAACTTATATCGCAAGTATCTGAATCTAAATCATTTGTTCCGCATGGATTTGAAGCTAAGCCTTCTACTTCGTATCGATTTGAAGTTAAATGATATGTATCGCATGGATTTTGAAGCCAACTCGTTTGATTCGTCAGCATTTGAAGCTATATCACTTATATCTCAATTGTTTGAAGCTAAATCATTTGTTTCGCTTGGATTTGAAGCTAAACCTTCTACATCGTATTAATTTGAAGCTAAATCATGTGTTTCGCTTGGATTTGAAGCTAAACCTTCTGCATCGCATGGATTTGAAGCTAATTCGTTAGTTTCGCCTGCATTTGAAGCTATATCACTTATATCGCAAGTGTTTGAAGCTAAATCATTTGTTTCGCATGGATTTGAAGCTAAACCTTCTACATCGCATTGATTTGAAGCAAAATCATGTGTTTCGCTTGGATTTGAAGCTAAAACTTCTGCACAGGCATTGATTTGAGGCTAAATCATGTGTTTTGCATGGATTTGATGCTAACTCGTTAGTTTCGACGGCATTTGAAGCTATATCACTTATATCGCAAGTATCTGAAACTAAATCATTTTTTTTCGCATGTATTTGAAGCTAAGCCTTGTACTTCGTATCGATTTGAAGTTAAATGATATGTATCGCATGGATTTTGAAGCTAACTCGTTTGATTCGTCAGCATTTGAAGCTATATCACTTATATCCCAATTGTTTGAAGCTAAATCATTTGTTTCGCATGAATTTGTATCTAAATCTTCTACATCGCATTGATTTGAAGCTAAATCATGTGATTCGATTGGATTTGAAGCTAACTCGTTTGCTTCGGCTGCATTTGAAGCTATATCACTTATACCTCAATTGTTTGAAGCTAAATCATTTGTTTCGCATGGATTTGAAGCTAAACCTTCTGCATCGCATTGATTTGAAGCTAAATCATGTGTTTTGCATGGATTTGATGCTAACTCGTTCGTTTCCCCTGCATTTGAAGCTATATCAATTATACCCCATGTGTTTGAAGCTAAATCATTTGTTTCGCATGTATTTGAAGGCAAACCTTATACATCGCATTGATTTGAAGCTAAATCACGTGTTTCGCTTGGATATGAAGCGAAATCGTTTGTTTCGTCTGCATTTGAAGCTATATCACGTACAGCCCAAGTGTTTGAAGCTAAATCATTTATTTCGCATGTATTTGAAGATAAACCTTCTACATCGCATTGATTTGCAGCTAAATCACTTGCTTCGCATGTATTTGAGGCTATCACGTTTGTTTCTCCTGCATTTGAATCTATATCACTTCTATCGCAAGTATCTGAACCTAAATCATTTGTTTCGCTTGGATTTGAAGCTAAACCTTCTACATCGTATTAATTTGAAGCTAAATCATGTGTTTCGCTTGGATTTGAAGCTAAACCTTCTGCATCGCATGGATTTGAAGCTAATTCGTTAGTTTCGCCTGCATTTGAAGCTATATCACTTATATCGCAAGTGTTTGAAGCTAAATCATTTGTTTCGCATGGATTTGAAGCTAAACCTTCTACATCGCATTGATTTGAAGCAAAATCATGTGTTTCGCTTGGATTTGAAGCTAAAACTTCTGCACAGGCATTGATTTGAAGCTAAATCATGTGTTTTGCATGGATTTGATGCTAACTCGTTAGTTTCGACGGCATTTGAAGCTATATCACTTATATCGCAAGTATCTGAAACTAAATCATTTTTTTTCGCATGTATTTGAAGCTAAGCCTTGTACTTCGTATCGATTTGAAGTTAAATGATATGTATCGCATGAATTTTGAAGCTAACTCGTTTGATTCGTCAGCATTTGAAGCTATATCACTTATATCCCAATTGTTTGAAGCTAAATCATTTGTTTCGCATGAATTTGTATCTAAATCTTCTACATCGCATTGATTTGAAGCTAAATCATGTGATTCGCTTGGATTTGAAGCTAATTCGTTTGCTTCGGCTGCATTTGAAGCTATATCACTTATATCTCAATTGTTTGAATCTAAATTATTTTTTTTCGCATGGATTTGAAGCTAAGCCTTCTACTTCGTATCGATTTGAAGTTAAATGGTATGTATCGCATGGATTTTGAAGCTAATTCGTTTGTTTCGTCTGCATTTGAAGCTATATCACTTATATCGCAAGTATCTGAACCTAAGTCATTTGGTTCGCATGGATTTGAAGCTAAACCTTCTACATCGCATTGATTAGAAGCTAAACCTTCTACATCGCATTGGTTTGAAGCTCAGTCATGTGTTTCGCATGGAGTTGGATGTAGCTCGTTTGTTTCCCCTGTATATGAAGCTATATCACTTATATCCCAATTGTTTGAAGCTAAATCATTTGTTTCGCTTGGATTTGAAGCTAAACCTTCTCCATCGCATTGATTTGAAGCTAAATCATGTGTTTTGCATGGATTTGATGCTAACTCGTTTTTTCCCCTGCATTTGAAGCTATATCACTTATATCGCAAGTATCTGAACCTAAATCATTTGTTTCGCATGGATTTGTAGCTAAGCCTTCTACTTCGTATCGAATTGAAGCTAAATGAAATGTATCGCATGGATTTGAAGCTAACTCGTTTGTTTCGCATGCAGTTGAAGCTAAATCATGTATATCACATGCATTTGAATCTAAACCATTTGATTCGCATGGATTTGACGCTGAGCCTTCTACTTCGCATTGATATGAAGGTGAATCATGTGTTTCGCTGGAATTTGAAGCTAACACGTTTGTTTCAGGTGCATTTGAAGCTAAATCATGTATATCACAACTATTTGAAGCTAAACCATTTGTTTCGCATGGATTCGAAGATAAGCCTTCTACTTCGCATTGATTTGAAGCTAAATCATGTGTTTCGCAAGGATTTGAAGCTAAACCTTCTACTTCGCATTGATTTGAAGATAAATCATGTGTTTCGCTTGCATTTGAAGCTAAATCATGTGTTTCGCATGGATTTGAAGCTAACTCGTTTGTTTCACATGCAGTTGAAGCTAAATCATGTATATCAAAAGTATTTGAAGCTAAAGCTTTTGATCGTATGGATTTGAAGGTAAGCCTTCTACTTCGCATTGATTAGAAGCGGAATCATGTGTTTCGCTTGGATGTGAAGCTAACTCGTTTGTTTCGTCTGCATTTGAAGCTATATCACTTATATCGCAAGTATCTGAACCTAAGTCATTTGGTTCGCATGTATTTGAAGCTAAACCTTTTTACATCGCATTGATTTGAAGCTAAATCATGTGTTTTGCATGGATTTGATGCTAACTCGTTAGTTTCGACGGCATTTGGAGCTATAAAACTTATATCGCAAGTATCTGAATCTAAATCATTTGTTCCGCATGGATTTGAAGCTAAGCCTTCTACTTCGTATCGATTTGAAGTTAAATGATATGTATCGCATGGATTTTGAAGCCAACTCGTTTGATTCGTCAGCATTTGAAGCTATATCACTTATATCTCAATTGTTTGAAGCTAAATCATTTGTTTCGCTTGGATTTGAAGCTAAACCTTCTACATCGTATTAATTTGAAGCTAAATCATGTGTTTCGCTTGGATTTGAAGCTAAACCTTCTGCATCGCATGGATTTGAAGCTAATTCGTTAGTTTCGCCTGCATTTGAAGCTATATCACTTATATCGCAAGTGTTTGAAGCTAAATCATTTGTTTCGCATGGATTTGAAGCTAAACCTTCTACATCGCATTGATTTGAAGCAAAATCATGTGTTTCGCTTGGATTTGAAGCTAAAACTTCTGCACAGGCATTGATTTGAAGCTAAATCATGTGTTTTGCATGGATTTGATGCTAACTCGTTAGTTTCGACGGCATTTGAAGCTATATCACTTATATCGCAAGTATCTGAAACTAAATCATTTTTTTCGCATGTATTTGAAGCTAAGCCTTGTACTTCGTATCGATTTGAAGTTAAATGATATGTATCGCATGGATTTTGAAGCTAACTCGTTTGATTCGTCAGCATTTGAAGCTATATCACTTATATCCCAATTGTTTGAAGCTAAATCATTTGTTTCGCATGAATTTGTATCTAAATCTTCTACATCGCATTGATTTGAAGCTAAATCATGTGATTCGCTTGGATTTGAAGCTAATTCGTTTGCTTCGGCTGCATTTGAAGCTATATCACTTATATCTCAATTGTTTGAATCTAAATTATTTTTTTTCGCATGGATTTGAAGCTAAGCCTTCTACTTCGTATCGATTTGAAGTTAAATGATATGTATCGCATGGATTTTGAAGCTAATTCGTTTGTTTCGTCTGCATTTGAAGCTATATCACTTATATCGCAAGTATCTGAACCTAAGTCATTTGGTTCGCATGGATTTGAAGCTAAACCTTCTACATCGCATTGATTAGAAGCTAAACCTTCTACATCGCATTGGTTTGAAGCTCAGTCATGTGTTTCGCATGGAGTTGGATGTAGCTCGTTTGTTTCCCCTGTATATGAAGCTATATCACTTATATCCCAATTGTTTGAAGCTAAATCATTTGTTTCGCTTGGATTTGAAGCTAAACCTTCTCCATCGCATTGATTTGAAGCTAAATCATGTGTTTTGCATGGATTTGATGCTAACTCGTTTGTTTCCCCTGCATTTGAAGCTATATCAGTTATATCGCAAGTATCTGATGCTAAATCATTTGTTTCGCATGGATTTGAATCTAAACCTTCTACATCGCATTGATTTTCAGCTAAATCATTTCTTTAGCATGGATTTGAAGCTAACTCGTTCGTTTCGCACGCATTTGATGCTATATCACTTATATCGCAATTATCTGAAGCTAAATCATTTGTTACGCATGGATTTGAAGCTAAAACTTCTAAATCGCATTTATTTGAAGCTAAATCGTGTGATTCTCTTGCATATGATGCTAACTCGTTTGTTTCGTCTGCATTTGAAGCTATATCACTTACATCCCAAGTGTTTGAAGCTAAATCATTTATTTCGCATGGATTTGATGCTAATCCTACTACATCGCATTGATTTGAAGCTAAGCCTTCTACATCGCATTGGTTTGAAGCTCAGTCATGTGTTTCGCATGGAGTTGGATGTAGCTCGTTTGTTTCCCCTGCATTTGAAGCTATATCACTTATATCCCAATTGTTTGAAGCTAACTCATTTGTTTCGCTTGGATTTGAAGCTAAACCTTCTACATCGTATTAATTTAAGCTAAATCATGTGTTTCGCTTGGATTTGAAGCTAAACCTTCTGCATCGCATTGATTTGAAGCTAAATCATGCGTTTTGCATGGATTTGAAGCTAACTCGTTTGTTTCACATGCAGTTGAAGCTAAATCATGTATATCAAAAGTATTTGAAGCTAAAGCTTTTGATCGTATGGATTTGAAGGTAAGCCTTCTACTTCGCATTGATTAGAAGCGGAATCATGTTTTTCGCTTGAATTTGAAGCTAACTCGTTTGTTTCGTCTGAATTTGAAGCTATATCACTTATATCGATAGCATCTGAAACTAAATCATTTGTTTCGCATGGATTTGAAGCTAAGCCTTCTACTTCGCACTGATTTGGAGCTAGATCATGTGTTTCGCTTGGATGTGAAGCTAACTCGTTTGTTTCGTCTGCATTTGAAGCTATATCACTTATATCGCAAGTATCTGAACCTAAGTCATTTGGTTCGCATGTATTTGAAGCTAAACCTTTTTACATCGCATTGATTTGAAGCTAAATCATGTGTTTTGCATGGATTTGATGCTAACTCGTTAGTTTCGACGGCATTTGGAGCTATAAAACTTATATCGCAAGTATCTGAATCTAAATCATTTGTTCCGCATGGATTTGAAGCTAAGCCTTCTACTTCGTATCGATTTGAAGTTAAATGATATGTATCGCATGGATTTTGAAGCCAACTCGTTTGATTCGTCAGCATTTGAAGCTATATCACTTATATCTCAATTGTTTGAAGCTAAATCATTTGTTTCGCTTGGATTTGAAGCTAAACCTTCTACATCGTATTAATTTGAAGCTAAATCATGTGTTTCGCTTGGATTTGAAGCTAAACCTTCTGCATCGCATGGATTTGAAGCTAATTCGTTAGTTTCGCCTGCATTTGAAGCTATATCACTTATATCGCAAGTGTTTGAAGCTAAATCATTTGTTTCGCATGAATTTGTATCTAAATCTTCTACATCGCATTGATTTGAAGCTAAATCATGTGATTCGCTTGGATTTGAAGCTAATTCGTTTGCTTCGGCTGCATTTGAAGCTATATCACTTATATCTCAATTGTTTGAATCTAAATTATTTTTTTTCGCATGGATTTGAAGCTAAGCCTTCTACTTCGTATCGATTTGAAGTTAAATGATATGTATCACATGGATTTTGAAGCTAATTCGTTTGTTTCGTCTGCATTTGAAGCTATATCACTTATATCGCAAGTATCTGAACCTAAGTCATTTGGTTCGCATGGATTTGAAGCTAAACCTTCTACATCGCATTGATTAGAAGCTAAACCTTCTACATCGCATTGGTTTGAAGCTCAGTCATGTGTTTCGCATGGAGTTGGATGTAGCTCGTTTGTTTCCCCTGTATATGAAGCTATATCACTTATATCCCAATTGTTTGAAGCTAAATCATTTGTTTCGCTTGGATTTGAAGCTAAACCTTCTCCATCGCATTGATTTGAAGCTAAATCATGTGTTTTGCATGGATTTGATGCTAACTCGTTTTTTCCCCTGCATTTGAAGCTATATCACTTATATCGCAAGTATCTGAACCTAAATCATTTGTTTCGCATGGATTTGTAGCTAAGCCTTCTACTTCGTATCGAATTGAAGCTAAATGAAATGTATCGCATGGATTTGAAGCTAACTCGTTTGTTTCGCATGCAGTTGAAGCTAAATCATGTATATCACATGCATTTGAATCTAAACCATTTGATTCGCATGGATTTGACGCTGAGCCTTCTACTTCGCATTGATATGAAGGTGAATCATGTGTTTCGCTGGAATTTGAAGCTAACACGTTTGTTTCAGGTGCATTTGAAGCTAAATCATGTATATCACAACTATTTGAAGCTAAACCATTTGTTTCGCATGGATTCGAAGATAAGCCTTCTACTTCGCATTGATTTGAAGCTAAATCATGTGTTTCGCAAGGATTTGAAGCTAAACCTTCTACTTCGCATTGATTTGAAGATAAATCATGTGTTTCGCTTGCATTTGAAGCTAAATCATGTGTTTCGCATGGATTTGAAGCTAACTCGTTTGTTTCACATGCAGTTGAAGCTAAATCATGTATATCAAAAGTATTTGAAGCTAAAGCTTTTGATCGTATGGATTTGAAGGTAAGCCTTCTACTTCGCATTGATTAGAAGCGGAATCATGTTTTTCGCTTGAATTTGAAGCTAACTCGTTTGTTTCGTCTGAATTTGAAGCTATATCACTTATATCGATAGCATCTGAAACTAAATCATTTGTTTCGCATGGATTCGAAGATAAGCCTTCTACTTCGCATTGATTTGAAGCTAAATCATTTATTTCGCATGGATTTGAAGCTAAATCTTCTACATCGCATGGATTTGCAGCTAAATCATGTGTTTCGCATGGATTTGAAGCTAACTCGTTTGCTTCGTCTGCATTTGAAGCTATATCACTTATATCGCAAAGTATCTGAAGCTAAATCATTTGTTTCGCATGGATTTGAAGCTATGCCTTCTACTTCGCACTGATTTGGAGCTAGATCATGTGTTTCGCTTGGATGTGAAGCTAACTCGTTTGTTTCGTCTGCATTTGAAGCTATATCACTTATATCGCAAGTATCTGAACCTAAGTCATTTGGTTCGCATGTATTTGAAGCTAAACCTTTTTACATCGCATTGATTTGAAGCTAAATCATGTGTTTTGCATGGATTTGATGCTAACTCGTTAGTTTCAACGGCATTTGGAGCTATAAAACTTATATCGCAAGTATCTGAATCTAAATCATTTGTTTCGCATGGATTTGAAGCTAAGCCTTCTACTTCGTATCGATTTGAAGTTAAATGATATGTATCGCATGGATTTTGAAGCCAACTCGTTTGATTCGTCAGCATTTGAAGCTATATCACTTATATCTCAATTGTTTGAAGCTAAATCATTTGTTTCGCATAGATTTGAATCTAAACCTTCTACATCGCATTGATTTGAAGCTAAATCATGTGATATGCTTGTATTTGAAGCTAACTGGTTTGCTTCGGCTGCATTTAAAGCTATATCACTTATATCTCAATTGTTTGAAGCTAAATCATTTGTTTCGCATGGATTTGAAGCTAAACCTTCTGCACAGGCATTTATTTGAAGCTAAATCATGTGTTTTGCATGGATTTGATGCTAACTCGTTAGTTTCGACGGCTTTTGGAGCTATATCACTTATATCGCAAGTATCTGAATCTAAATCATTTGTTTCGCATGGATTTGAATCTAAACCTTCTGCATCGCATTGATTTGAAGCTAAATCATGTGATTCGCATGGATTTGAAGCTAACTCGTTTGCTTCGGCTGCATTTGAAGCTATATCACTTATACCTCAATTGTTTGAAGCTAAATCATTTGTTTCGCATGGATTTGAAGCTAAACCTTCTGCATCGCATTGATTTGAAGCTAAATCATGTGTTTTGCTTGATTTTGATGCTAACTCGTTCGTTTCCCCTGCATTTGAAGCTATATCAATTATACCCCATGTGTTTGAAGCTAAATCATTTGTTTCGCATGTATTTGAAGGCAAACATTCTACATCGCATTGATTAGAAGCTAAACCTTCTACATCGCATTGGTTTGAACCTCAGTCATGTGTTTCGCATGGAGTTGGATGTAGCTCGTTTGTTTCCCCTGCATATGAAGCTATATCACTTATATCCCAATTGTTTGAAGCTAAATCATTTGTTTCGCTTGGATTTGAAGCTAAACCTTCTACATCGTATTAATTTGAAGCTAAATCATGTGTTTCGCTTGGATTTGAAGCTAAACCTTCTGCATCGCATGGATTTGAAGCTAACTCGTTAGTTTCGCCTGCATTTGAAGCTATATCACTTATATCGCAAGTGTTTGAATCTAAATCATTTGTTTCGCTTGGATTTGAAGCTAAACCTTCTACATCGCATTGATTTGAAGCTAAATCATGTGATTCGCTTGGATTTGAAGCTAACTCGTTTGCTTCGGCTGCATTTGATGCTATATCACTTACATCCCAAGTGTTTGAAGCTAAATCATTTATTTCGCATGGATTTGAAGCTAAACCTTCTACATCGCATTGATTTGAAGCTAAATCATGTGTTTCGCTTGAATTTGAAACTAAACCTTCTCCATCGCATTGATTTGAAGCTAAATCATGTGTTTTGCATGGATTTGATGCTAAGCCTTCTACTTCGTATCGAATTGAAGCTAAATGAAATGTATCGCATGGATTTGAAGCTAACTCGTTTGATTCGTCTGCATTTGAAGCTATATCTCTTACATCCCAAGTGTTTCAAGCTAAATCATTTATTTCGCATGGATTTGAAGCTAAACATTCTACATCGCATTGATTCGAAGCTAAATCATGTGTTTCGTTTGGACTTGTAGCTAACTCGTTTGTTTTGTCTGCATTTGAAGCTATATCACTTATATCGCAAGTATTTGAAGAAAAATCATTTGTTTTGCATGGATTTGAAGCTAACTCGTTTGTTTCGTCTGCATTTGAAGCTATATCACATATATCGCAAGTATCTGAAGCTGAATCATTTCTTTCGCATGGATTTGAAGCTAATCGTTCTACATCGCATTGATTTGCAGCTGAATCATGTGTATCGCATGGATTTGAAGCTTAACCATCTACATCGCATTTATTTGCAGCTACATCATGTGTTTTGCCTGGATTTGATGCTAACTCGTTCGTTTCCCCTGCATTTGAAGCTATATCAATTATACCCCATGTGTTTGAAGCTAAATCGTTTGTTTCGCATGTATTTGAAGGCAAACCTTATATATCGCATTGATTTGCAGCTAAATCACATGCTTCGCATGTATTTGAGGCTATCACGTTTGTTCCTCCTGCATTTGAATCTATATCACTTATATCGCAAGTATCTGAACCTAAATCATTTGTTTCGCATGGATGTGAAGCTAAGCCTGCTACTTCGCTTTGATATGAAGCTAATTCATGTGTTTCGTTTGGATTTGAATCTAACTCGTTTGTTTCGTCTGCATTTGAAGCTATATCACTCATATCGCAAGTATCTGATGCTAAATCATGAGTTTCGCATGGATTTGATGCTAACTCGTTTCTTTCGCCTGCATTTGAAGCTATATCACATACATCGCAAGTATCTGAAGCTAAATCATTTGTTCCGCATGGATGTCTAGCTAAGCCTTTCACTTCGCATTGATTTGAAGCTAAATGATGTGCCTCGCATGGATTTGAAGCCAACTCGGTTGTTTCGGTTGCATTTGAAGCTATATCACATATATCGCAAGTATCTGATGCTAAATCATTTGTTTCGCATGGATTTGAAGCTAAGCCTTCTACTTCGCATTGATTTGAAGCTAAATCAGTTGTTTCGCATAGATTTGGAGCAAACTCGTTGGTTTGTCCAGCATTTGAAGCTATATCACTTATATCGCAAGTATGTGATGCTAAATCATTTGTTTCGCATGCATTTGAAGCTAAGCCTTTAAATTCGCATTGGATTGAAGCTAAATCATGTGTTTCGCATGGATTTGAAGCTAACTCGTTTGTTCCTCGTGCATTTGAATCTATATCACTTATATCGCAAGTATCTGAATTTAAATCATTTGATTCGCATGGATTAGAAGCTAACTCGTTTGTTTCGCCTGCATTTGAAGCTAAATCATGTATATGACAAGTATTTAAACTTAAACTATTTGTTTCGCATGGATTCGAAGGTAAGCCTTCTACTTCGCATTCATTTGAAGATAAATCATGTGTTTCGCATGGATTTAAAACAAACTCGCTTGTTTCGCATGCATTTTAAGCTAAATCACGTATATCACAAGTATTTGAAGCTGAACCATTTGTTTCGCATGAATATTAATCTAAACCATGTGCTTCGCATGCATTTGATGCTAAATCATGTCTTTGGCTTGGATTTGAAGTTATCTCGTTTGGTTCGCATGCAGTTGAAGCTAAATCATGTATATCACATGTATTTGAAGCAAAAGCATTTGACCGCATGGATTTGAAGCTAAGCCTTCTACTTCGCATTGATTAGAACCGGAATCATTTCTTTCGCTTGAATTTGAAGCTAACACGTTTCTGTCATGTGCAGTGGAAGCTAAATCATGTATATCACAAGTATTTGAAGCTGGACAATTTGTTTCGCATGAATATTAAGCTAAACCAAGTGTTACGAATGAATTTGAAGCTAAACCATGTGTTCCGCATGGATTTGAAGCTATCTCGTTTGTTTCGCCTGCATTTGTAGCTAAATCATGTATATCACAAGTATTTAAATCTAAACTATATGTTTCGCATGGATTCGAAGATAAGCGTTCTACTTCGCATTGATTTGAAGCTGAATCATGTGTTTTGCTTGAATTTGAAGCTAACACGTTTGTTTCACATGCAGTTGAAGCTAAATCATGTATATCACAAGTATTTGAAGCAAAAGCATTTGACCGCATGGATTTGACGCTAAGCCTTCTACTTCGCATTGATTAGAACCGGAATCATTTTCTTCGCTTGAATTTGAAGCTAACACGTTTGTGTCATGTGCAGTGGAAGCTAAATCATGTATATCACAATTATTTGAAGCTGGACCATTTGTTTCGCATGAATATTAAGCTAAACCATGTGTTTCGAATGAATTTGAAGCTAAACCATGTGTTCCGCATGGATTTGAAGCTATTTCGTTTGTTTCGCCTGCATTTGTAGCTAAATCATGTATATCACAAGTATTTAAATCTAAACTATATGTTTCGCATGGATTCGAAGATAAGCCTTCTACTTCGCATTGATTTGAAGCTGAATCATGTGTTTTGCTTGAATTTGAAGCTAACACGTTTGTTTCACATGCAGTTGAAGCTAAATCGTGTATAAAACAAGTATTTGATTCCAAACTACACGTTTCGCATGGATTTGAAACTTAGCCTTGTACTTCGCATTGATTTGAAGATAAACCATTTGTTTCGCATGGATTCGAAAAACAGCCTTCTACTTCGCATTGATTTGAAGCTAAATCATGTGTTTCGCATGGATTTGAAGCTAACACGTTTGATTCGCATGCAGTTGAAGCCAAATCATGTATCTCACAAGTATTAGAAGCTAAACCATTTGATTCGCATGGATTTGAAGCTGAGCCTTCTACTTCGCATTGGTTTGAAGCTAAACCATGTGTTTCGAATGAATTTGAAACTAAACCATGTGTTCCGCATGAATTTGTAACTAACTCGTTTGTTTCACATGCAGTTGAAGCTAAATCATGTATATCAAAAGTATTTGAAGCTGAACTATTTGGTTCGCATGGATTCGAAGATAAGCCTTCTACTTCGCATTGATTTGAAGCTAAATCATGTCTTTGGCTTGGATTTGAAGCTATCTCGTTTGGATCGCATGCAGTTGAAGCTAAATCATGTATATCACATGTATTTGAAGCTAAACCATTTGATTCGCATGGATTTGACGCTGAGCCTTCTACTTCGCATTGATTAGAACCGGAATCATTTTTTTGGCTTCAATTTGAAGCTAACACGTTTGTGTCATGAGCAGTGGTAGCTAAATCATGTATATCACAAGTATTTGAAGCTGGACCATTTGTTTCGCATGAATATTAAGCTAAACCATGCGTTTCGAATGAATTTGAAGCTAAATCATGTGTTTCGCATGAATTTGAAGCTAACTCGTTTGTTTCACATGCAGTTGAAGCTAAATCATGTATATCAAATGTAGTTGAAGCTGAACTATTTGTTTCGAATGGATTCGAATATATGCCTTCTACCTCGCACTGATTTGAAGCTAAATCATGTCTTTGGCTTGGATTCGAAGCTATCTCGTTTGGTTCGCATGCAGTTGAAGCTAAATCATGTATATCACATGTATTTGAAGCTAAAGCATTTCATCGCATGGATTTGAAGCTAAGCCTTCTACTTCGCATTGATTTGAAGCTGAATCATGTGTTTCACATTGTTTTAAAGCTAACTCGTTTGTTTCGCATGCAGTTCAAGCTAAATCATGTATATCATATGTATATGAAGCTAAACCATTTTATCGCATGGATTTGACGCTGAGCCTTCTACTTCTCATTGATTTGAAGCTGAATCATGTGTTTCGCATGAATTTTTAGCTAACTCGTTTGTTTCACATGCAGTTGAAGCTAAATCATGTATATCAAAAGTATTTGAAGCTGAACTATTTGTTTCGCATGGATTCGAAGATATGCCTTCTACTTCGCTCTGATTTGAAGATAAATCATGTCTTTGGCTTGGATTTGAAGCTATCTCGTTTGGATTGCATGCAGTTGAAGCTAAATCATGTATATCACATGTATTTGAAGCTAAACCATTTGATTCGCATGGATTTGACGCTGAGCCTTCTACTTCGCAATGATTTGAAGCTAAATCATGTGTTTCGTATGAATTTGAAGCTAACTCGTTTGTTTCACATGCAGTTGAAGCTAAATCATGTATATCAAAACTATTTGAAGCTGAACTATTTGTTTCGCATGGATTCGAATATATGCCTTCTACTTCGCACTGATTTGAAGCTAAATCAGGTCTTTGGCTTGGATTTGAAGCTATCTCGTTTGGTTCGCATGCTGTTGAAGCTAAATCATGTATATCACATGTATTTGAAGCTAAAGCATTTCATCGCATGGATTTGAAGCTAAGCCGTCTATTTCGCATTGATTAGAAGCGGAATCATGTTTTTCGCTTGAATTTGAAGCTAACACGTTTGTGTCATGTGCAGTTTAAGCTAAATCATGTATATCACAAGTATTTGAAGCTGAACCATTAGTTTCGCATGAATATTATGCTAAACGATGTGTTTCGAATGAATTTGAAGATAAACCATGTGTTCCGCATGGATTCGAAAATTAGCATTCTACTTCGCATTGATTTGAAGCTAAATCATGTCTTTCGCATGGATTTGAAGCGATCTCGTTTGGATCGCATGCAGTTGAAGCTAAATCATGTATATCACATGTATTTGAAGCTGAACCATTTGATTCGCATGGATTTGAAGATGAGCCTTATTCATCGCATTGATTTGAAGCTGAATCATGTGTTTCGCATGAATTTGAAGCTAACTCGTTTGTTTCACATGCAGTTGTAGCTAAATCATGTATATCAAAAGTACTTGAAGCTGAACCATTTTTTTCGCATGAATATTAAGCCAAGACATGTGTTTCGAATGAATTTGAAGCTAAATCATGTGTTTCGCATGGATTTGTAGCTAACACGTTTGTTTCACATGCAGTTGAAGCTGAATCATGTATATCACAAGTATTTGAAGCTGGACCATTTGTTTCGCATGAATATTAATCTAAACCATGTGTTTCGAATGAATTTGAAGCTAAATCTTGTGTTTCGCATGGATTTGAAGCTAACTCGTTTGTTTCACATGCAGTTGAAGCTAAATCATGTATATCAAAAGTATTTGAAGCTGAACTATTTGTTTCGCATGGATTCGAAGATAAGCCTTCTACTTCGCATTGATTTGAAGCTAAATCATGTCTTTGGCTTGGATTTGAAGCTATCTCGATTGGTTCGCATGCAGTTGAAGCTAAATCATGTATATCACATGTATTTGAAGCTAAACCATTTGATTCGCATGGATTTGACGCTGAGCCTTCTACTTCGCAATGATTTGAAGCTAAATCATGTGTTTCGTATGAATTTGAAGCTAACTCGTTTGTTTCACATGCAGTTGAAGCTAAATCATGTATATGAAAACTATTTGAAGCTGAACTATTTGTTTCGCATGGATTCGAATATATGCCTTCTACTTCGCACTGATTAGAAGCTAAATCATGTCTTTGGCTTGGATTTGAAGCTATCTCGTTTGGTTCGCATGCAGTTGAAGCTAAATCATGTATATCACATGTATTTGAAGCTAAACCATTTGATACACATGGATTTGACGCTGAGCCTTCTACTTCGTATTGACTTGAAGCTGACTCATGTGTTTCGCATGGATTTAAATCTAGCTCATTTGTTTTGCATGCAGTTGAAGCCAAATCATGTATAACACTAATATTTGAAGCTAAACCATGTCATTCGCATGGATTTGAAGCTAACCCATCTACTTCGCATTGATTTGGGGGTAAATCATGTGCTTCGCATGGATTTGAAGCTAACTCGTTTGTTTCCCATGCTGTTGAAGCAACATCATATATATCGCAAGTATTTGAAGTTAAACCATTTGTTTCGCTTGGATTAGAAGATCAGCCTTCTCCTTCGCATTGATTTGAAGCTAAATCATGTGTTTCGCATGGATTTGAAGCTAAATCATGTGTTTCGCATGGATTTGAAGCTAAATCATGTGTTTCGCATGGATTTGAAGCTAAATCGTTTGTTTTGCATGCTGTTGGAGCTACATCATATCTATCACAAGTATTGGCAGTTAAATCATTTGTTTCGCTTGGATTCGGAGATCGGCCTTCTCCTTCGCATTGATTTGAAGCTAAATCATGTGTTTCGCATGGATTTGAAGCTAAATCATGTGGTTCGCATGGGATTTGAGGCTAACTCGTTTGTATCGCCTGCATTTCAAGCTAAATCATGTATATCACAAGTATTTGAAGTTAAGCCATTTGTTTCGAATGGATTCGAAGATAAGCGTTCTACTTCGCATTGATTTGAAGCTAAATCATTTGATTCACTTGGATTTGTGGCTAACTCATTTGTTTCGCATGCATTTGCCAAATCATGTATATCACAAATATTTGAAGCTAAACCATTTGTTTCGCATTGATTCGAAGATAACCCTTCTACTTCGCATTGATTTGAAGCTAACTCGTTTGTTTCGCATGCTGTTGAAGCTAAATCATGTATATCAGAAGTATTTGAAGCGAAACCATTTGTTTCGCATGGATTCGAAGATCAGCCTTCTACTTCGCATTGATTTGAAGCTAAATCCTATGTTTCGCATGGATTTGAAGCTAATTCGTTTGTATCGCCTGCATTTGAAGCTAAATCATGTATATCACAAGTACTTGATGCTGGCCCATTTGTTTCGCTTGGATTCGAAGGCCAGCCTTCTACTTCGCAATGATTTGAAGCTAAATCATGTGTTTCGCATGGATTTGAAGCTAAATCATGTGTTTCTTATGGATTTGAAGCTAACTCGTTTGTATCGCCTGCATTTCAAGCTAAATCATGTATATCACAAGTATTTGAAGCTAAGCCATTTGTTTCGAATGGATTCGAAGATAAGCGTTCTACTTCGCATTGATTTGAAGCTAAATCATTTGATTCACTTGGACTTGTGGCTAACTCATTTGTTTCGCATGCATTTGCCAAATCATGTATATCACAAATATTTGAAGCTAAACCGTTTGTTTCGCATTGATTCGAAGATTACCCTTCTACTTCGCATTGATTTGAAGCTAACTCGTTTGTTTCGCATGCTGTTGAAGCTAAATCATGTATATCACAAGTATTTGAAGCGAAACCATTTGTTTCGCATGGATTCGAAGATCAGCCTTCTACTTCGCATTGATTTGAAGCTAAATCCTATGTTTCGCATGGATTTGAAGCTAACTCGTTTGTTTCCCATGCTGTTGAAGCAACATCATATATATCGCAAGTATTTGAAGTTAAACCATTTGTTTCGCTTGGATTAGAAGATCAGCCTTCTCCTTCGCATTGATTTGAAGCTAAATCATGTGTTTCGCATGGATTTGAAGCTAAATCATGTGTTTCGCATGGATTTGAAGCTAAATCATGTGTTTCGCATGGATTTGAAGCTAAATCGTTTGTTTTGCATGCTGTTGGAGCTACATCATATCTATCACAAGTATTGGCAGTTAAATCATTTGTTTCGCTTGGATTCGGAGATCGGCCTTCTCCTTCGCATTGATTTGAAGCTAAATCATGTGTTTCGCATGGATTTGAAGCTAAATCATGTGGTTCGCATGGGATTTGAGGCTAACTCGTTTGTATCGCCTGCATTTCAAGCTAAATCATGTATATCACAAGTATTTGAAGTTAAGCCATTTGTTTCGAATGGATTCGAAGATAAGCGTTCTACTTCGCATTGATTTGAAGCTAAATCATTTGATTCACTTGGATTTGTGGCTAACTCATTTGTTTCGCATGCATTTGCCAAATCATGTATATCACAAATATTTGAAGCTAAACCATTTGTTTCGCATTGATTCGAAGATAACCCTTCTACTTCGCATTGATTTGAAGCTAACTCGTTTGTTTCGCATGCTGTTGAAGCTAAATCATGTATATCACAAGTATTTGAAGCGAAACCATTTGTTTCGCATGGATTCGAAGATCAGCCTTCTACTTCGCATTGATTTGAAGCTAAATCCTATGTTTCGCATGGATTTGAAGCTAATTCGTTTGTATCGCCTGCATTTGAAGCTAAATCATGTATATCACAAGTACTTGATGCTGGCCCATTTGTTTCGCTTGGATTCGAAGGCCAGCCTTCTACTTCGCAATGATTTGAAGCTAAATCATGTGTTTCGCATGGATTTGAAGCTAAATCATGTGTTTCTTATGGATTTGAAGCTAACTCGTTTGTATCGCCTGCATTTCAAGCTAAATCATGTATATCACAAGTATTTGAAGCTAAGCCATTTGTTTCGAATGGATTCGAAGATAAGCGTTCTACTTCGCATTGATTTGAAGCTAAATCATTTGATTCACTTGGACTTGTGGCTAACTCATTTGTTTCGCATGCATTTGCCAAATCATGTATATCACAAATATTTGAAGCTAAACCGTTTGTTTCGCATTGATTCGAAGATAACCCTTCTACTTCGCATTGATTTGAAGCTAACTCGTTTGTTTCGCATGCTGTTGAAGCTAAATCATGTATATCACAAGTATTTGAAGCGAAACCATTTGTTTCGCATGGATTCGAAGATCAGCCTTCTACTTCGCATTGATTTGAAGCTAAATCCTATGTTTCGCATGGATTTGAAGCTAATTCGTTTGTATCGCCTGCATTTGATGCTAAATCATGTATATCACAAGTACTTGATGCTGACCCATTTGTTTCGCTTGGATTCGAAGGCCAGCCTTCTACTTCGCAATGATTTGAAGCTTAATCATGTGTTTCGTATGGATTTGAAGCTAAACCATGTGTTTCGCATGGATTTGAAGCTAACTCGTTTGTTTCGCATGCAGTTGAAGCTAAATCATGTATATCACAAGTATTTGAAGCTAAGCCATTTGTTTCGCATGGATTCGAAAATAAGCGTTCTAGTTCGCAGTGATTTGATTCTAAATCATGTTTTTCGCTTGGATTTAAAGCTAACTCGTTTGTTTCGCCTGGATTTGAAGATAAACCGTGTATATCGCAAGTATTTGGTGCTAAACCATTTGTTTCGCTTGGATTCGAAGATCAGCCTTCTCCTTCGCATTGATTTGAAGCTAAATCATGTGCTTCGCATGGATTTGAAGCTAACTCGTTTGTTTCGCATGCTGTTGAAGCTAAATCATGTATATCACAAGTATTTGAAGCGAAACCATTTGTTTCGCATGGATTCGAAGATCAGCCTTCTACTTCGCATTGATTTGAAGCTAAATCCTATGTTTCGCATGGATTTGAAGCTAATTCGTTTGTATCGCCTGCATTTGAAGCTAAATCATGTATATCACAAGTACTTGATGCTGACCCATTTGTTTCGCTTGGATTCGAAGGCCAGCCTTCTACTTCGCAATGATTTGAAGCTAAATCATGTGTTTCGTATGGATTTGAAGCTAAATCATGTGTTTCTTATGGATTTGAAGCTAACTCGTTTGTTTCGCATGCTGTTGAAGCTACATCATATCTATCACAAGTATTTGAAGTTAAATCATTTGTTTCGCTTGGATTCGGAGATCAGCCTTCTCCTTCGCATTGATTTGATGCTAAATCGTGTGTTTCGCATGGATTTGAAGCTAAATCATGTGGTTCGCATGGATTTGAAGCTAATTCGCTTGTATCGCCTGCATTTGAAGCTAAATCATGTATATCACAAGTATTTGAAGCTAAGCCATTTGTTTCGCGTGGATTCGAAGATAAGCCTTCTACTTCGCTTTGATTTGAAACTAAATCATGTGATTCACTTGGATATGTGGCTAACTCATTTGTTTCGCATTCATTTGCCAAATCATGTATATCACAAATATTTGAAGCTAAACCATTTGATTCGCATGGATTTGAAGGTAAGCCTTCTACTTCGCATTGATTTGTAGCTGAATCATGTGTTTCGCATGGATTGAGAGCTAACTCGTTTGTTTCGCATGGATTTGAAGCTAAATCGAGTATATCTCAAGTATTTGATGCTAAACCATTTGTTTCGCATGGATTCGAAGATAAGCCTGCTACTTCGCATTGATTTGATGCTAAATCATGTGTTTCGCATGGATTTGAAGCTAACTCGTTTGTTTCGCATGCAGTTGAAGCTAAATCATGTATATCATAAAGTACTTGATGCTGACCCATTTGCTTCGCTTGGATTCGAAGGCCAGCCTTCTACTTCGCAATGATTTGAAGCTAAATCATGTGTTTCGTATGGATTTGAAGCTAAATCATGTGTTTCGCATGGATTTGAAGCTAAATCGTTTGTTTTGCATGCTGTTGAAGCTACATCATATCTATCACAAGTATTTGCAGTTAAATCATTTGTTTCGCTTGGATTCGGAGATCGGCCTTCTCCTTCGCATTGATTTGAAGCTAAATCGTGTGTTTCGCATGGATTTGAAGCTAAATCATGTGGTTCGCATGGGATTTGAGGCTAACTCGTTTGTATCACCTGCATTTCAAGCTAAATCATGTATATCACAAGTATTTGAAGTTAAGCCATTTGTTTCGAATGGATTCGAAGATAAGAGTTCTACTTCGCATTGATTTGAAGCTAAATCCTATGTTTCGCATGGATTTGAAGCTAATTCGTTTGTGTCGCCTGCATTTGAAGCTAAATCATGTATATCACAAGTACTTGATGCAGACCCAATTGTTTCGAATGGATTCGAAGATAAGCGTTCTACTTCGCATTGATTTGAAGCTTAATCTTGTCTTTCGCATGGATTTGAAGCTCACTCGGATGTATCGCATGCAGTTGAAGCTATATCATTTATATTACAAGTATTTGAAGCTAAACCATTTGTTTCGCGTGGATTCGAAAATCTGCCTTCTACTTTGCATTGATTTATATCTAAATCATGTGTTTCGCATGGATTTGAAACTAACTCGTTTGTTTCGCATGCAGTTGATGCTAACTCATGTATATGACAAGTACTTGAAGCTAAACATTTCTGATTAGCATGGGTTTGAAGCTAAGCCTTGTACTTCGCAACGATTTGAAGCTAAATCATGTGTTTCGCTTGGATTTGAATCAAACTCGTTTGTTTCGCATGCAGTTGAAGCTAAATCATGTATATTACAAATAGTTGAAGCTAATCCATTTGTTTCGCTTTGATTTGATGATAAGCCTTCAACTCCTCATTGATTTGAAGCTAAATAATGTTTCGCATGGGTTTGAAGCAAACTCGTTTGTTTCGCATGCAATTGAAGCTGAATCTTGTATATTACAAGTAGTTGAAGCTAATCCACCTGTTTCGCATTGATTTGAAGCTATGCCTTCAACTTCGCATTGATTTGGAGCTAAATCATGTTTTTCGCATGGATTTGATGCTAACTCGGTTGTTTCGCATGCAGTTGGTGCTAAATCATGTATATTACAAGTATTTGAAGGTAAACCATTTGTTTCGCATGGATTCGAAAATCAGCCTTCTACTTCGAATTGATTTGTAGCTAAATCATGTGTTTCTCATGGATTTGAAGCTAACTTGTTTGTTTCGCATGCAGTTGCAGCTAAATCATGTATATCACAAGTATTTGAAGCTAATCCATTTGTTTCGCATGGATTCGAAGATAAGCCTTCCAATTCGCATTCATTTGAAGCTAAATCATGTGTTTCGCAGGGATTTGAAGCTAACTCGTTTGTCTCGCATGCAGTTGAAGCTATATCATGTATATCACAAGTATTTGAAGCTAAACTATTCGTTTCGCATGGATTTGAAACTAAGCCTTCCACATCGCATTGATTTGAAGCTAAATAATGTGTTTCGCGTGGGTTTGAAGCTAACTCGTTTGTTTCGCGTGCAGTTGAAGATAAATCGTGTATATCACAAGTATTTGAAGCTAAACCATTTGTTTCGCATCGATTCAAAGATAAGCCTTCTACTTCGCACTGATTTGAAGCTAAATCATATGTATCGCATGGATTTGATGCTAACTCGTTTGTTTTCGCATGCAGTCCAAGCTAAATCATGTGTATTGCAAGTATTTGAAGCTAAACCATTTGTTTCGCATGGATTCAAAGATAAGCCTTCTACTTCGCACTGATTTGAAGCTAAATCATGTACTTCGCATGGATTTGAATCTAGCTCATTTGTTTTGCATGCAGTTGAAGCAAAGTCATGTATAAAACAAGTATTTGAAGCTAATCCATTTGTTTCGCGTGGATTTGAAGCTAAGCCTTGTACTTCGCATTGATTTGAAGCTAAATCTTGTCTTTCCATGGATTTGAAGCTCACTCGGATGTTTCGCATGCAGTTGAAGCTATATCATGTATATTACAAGTATTTGAAGCTAAACCATTTGTTTCGCGTGGATTCGAAAATCTGCCTTCTACTTCGCATTGATTTATAGCTAAATCATGTGTTTCGCATGGATTTGAAGCTAAACCATGTGTTTCGCATGGATTTGAAGCTAACTCGTTTTTTTCGCATGCAGTTGAAGCTAAATCATGTATATCACAAGTATTTGAAGTTAAACCATTTCTTTCACATGCATTTGAAACCAAGCCTTCTACTTCGCATTGATTTGAAGCTGAATAATGTGTTTCGCATGGATTTGAAGCCAACTCGGTTGTTTCGCATGCAGTTGAAGCTATATCATGTATATTACAAGTATTTGAAGCTAACTAGGTTGTTTCGCATGCAGTTGAAGCTATATCATGTATATTACAAGTATTTGAAGCTAAACCATTTGTTTCGCTTGGATTAGAAGATGTGCCTTCAACTTCGCATTGATTTGAAGCTAAATAATGTGTTTCACATGGGTTTGAAGCTAACTCGTTTGTTTCGCATGCAGTTGAATCTAAATCATGTATATCACAAGTATTTGAAGCTAAACCGTTTCCTTCGCATGCATTTGAAACTAAGCCTTCTACTTCGCATTGATTTGAAGCTAAATAATGTGTTTCGCATGGGTTTGAAACTAACTCGTTTGTTTCGCATGCAGTAGAAGTTAAATCGTGTATATCACAAGTATTTGAAGCTAAACCATTTGTTCCGCATCGATTCAAAGATAAACCTTCTACTTCGCACTGATTTGAAGCCAAATCATATGTATCGCATGGATTTCATGCTAACTCGTTTGTTTTCGCATGCAGTTCAAGCTAAATCATGTGTATTGCAAGTATTTGAAGCTAAACCATTTGTTTCGCATGGATTCGAAAATCAGCTTTCTACTTCGCATTGATTTGTAGCTAAATCATGTGTTTCGGATGGATTTGAGACAAACTCGTTTGTTTCGGCTGCATTTGAAGCTATATCATGTATACCACAAGTATTTGAAGCTAATCCATTTGCTTCGCATGGATTCGAATATAAGCCTTCTACTTCGCATTGATTTGAAGCTAAATCATGTACTTCGCATGGATTTGAATCTAGCTCATTTGTTTTCCATGCAGTTGAAGCAAAGTCATGTATAAAACAAGTATTTGAAGCTAATCCATTTGTTTCGCATGGTTTTGAAGCTAAGCCTTATACTTCTCATTGATTTGAAGCTAATTCTTGTCTTTCGCATGGATTTGAAGCTCACTCGGATGTTTCGCATACAGTTGAAGCTATATCATGTATAATACAAGTATTTGAAGCTAAACCTTTCTGATTAGCATGGATTTGAAGCTAAGCCTTCTACTTCGCATTGATTTGAATATAAACCACGTGTTTCGCGAGGGTTTGAAGCAAACTCGTTTGTTTCGCATGCAGTTGTTGCAAAATCATGTATATCACAAGTACTTGAAGATAAACCTTTCTGATTAGCATGGATTTGAAGCTAAGCCTTCTACTTCGCATTGATTTGAAGCTAAATCATGTGTTTCGCTTGTATTTGAATCTAACTCGTTTGTTTCGCATGCAGTTGAAGCTTAATCATGTATATTACAAGTAGTTGAAGCTAATCCACTTGTTTCGCATTGATTTGAAGCTATGCCTTCAACTTCGCATTGATTTGGAGCTAAATAATGTGTTTCGCATCGGTTTGAAGCTAACTCGTTTGTTTCGTATGCAGTTGATGCAAAATCATGTATATCACAAGTACTTGAAGCTAAACATTTCTGATTAGCATGGATTTGAAGCTAAGCTTTCTACTTCGCATTGATTTGATGCTAAATCATGTGTTTCGCTTGGATTTGAATCTAACTCGTTTGTTTCACATGCAGTTGGAGCTAAATCATGTATATCACAAGCATTTGAAGCTAAACCTTTCTGATTCGTCTGGATTCGAAAATAAGCCTTCTACTTCCCATTGATTTGCAGCTAAATCATGTGTTTCGCATGGATTTGAATCTAACTCGTTTGTTTCGCATGCAGTTGATGCTAACTCATGTAAATGACAAGTACTTGAAGCTAAACATTTCTGATTAGCATGGGTTTGAAGCTAAGCCTTGTACTTCGCAATGATTTGAAGCTAAATCATGTGTTTCGCTTGGATTTGAAACAAACTCGTTTGTTTCGCATGCAGTTGAAGCTAAATCATGTATATTACAAGTAGTTGAAGCTAATCCATTTGTTTCGCTTTGATTTGATGATAAGCCTTCAACTCCTCATTGATTTGAAGCTAAATAATGTGTTTCGCATGGGTTTGAAGCCAACTCGTTTGTTTCGCATGCAATTGAAGCTGAATCTTGTAAATCACAAGTAATTGAACCTAAACCATTTGTTTCGCATGGATTCGAAAATCAGCCTTCTACTTCGCATTGATTTGAAGCTAAATCATGTATTTCGCATGGATTTGAATCTAGCTCATTTGTTTTGCATGCAGTTGAAGCAATGTCATCTAAAAAACAAGTATTTGAAGCTAATCCATTTGTTTCGCATGGATTTGATGCTAACTCGGTTGTTTCGCATGCAGTTGAAGCTGTATCATGTATATTACAAGTATTTGAAGCTAAACCATTTGTTTCGCATGCATTCGAAAATCAGCCTTCTACTTCGCATTGAGTTATAGCTAAATCATGTGTTTCGCATGGATTTGAAGCTAACTCGTTTGTTTCGCATGCAGTTGCAGCTAAATCATGTATATTACAAGTATATGAAGCTAAACCATTTATTTCGCATGGATTCGAAAATCAGCCTTCTACTTCCGATTGATTCGTAGCTAAATCATGTGTTTCGCATGGATTTGAAGCTAACTCGTTCGTTTCGCATGCAGTTGAAGCTAAATCATGTATCTTACAAGTAGTTGAAGCTAATCCATTTGTTTCGCATTGATTTGAAGCTATGCCTTCAACTTCGCATTGATTTGAATCTAAATAATGTGTTTCGCTTGGATTTGAATCTAACTCGTTTGTTTCGCATGCAGTTGAATCTAAATCATGTATAAAACAATTATTAGAAGCTAAGCTATCCGTTTCGCATGGATTTGAACTGAACCTTCTACTTTGCATTGATTTGACGCTAAATCTTGTCTTTCGCTTGGATTTGAAGCTAACTCGGTTGTTTCGTCATGCAGTTGAAGCTGTATCATGTATATTACAAGTATTTGAATCTAAAGCATTTGTTTCGCATGGATTTGATGCTGAGCCTTCTACTTCGTATCGATTTGAAGTTAAATGATATGTATCGCATGGATTTTGAAGCTAACTCGTTTGATTCGTCAGCATTTGTAGCTATATCACTTACATCCCAAGTGTTTGAAGCTAGATCATTTGTTTCGCATGGATTTGAATCTAAACCTTCTACATCGCATTGATTTGAAGCTGAATCATGTGATTCGCTTGGATTTGAAACTAACTCGTTTGATTCGGCTGCATTTGAAGCTATATCACTTATATCCCAATTGTTTGAAGCTAAATCATTTGTTTCGCATAGATTTGTATGTAAACCATCTACATCGCATTGCTTTGAAGCTAAGCCTTCTACTTCGCATCGATTTGAAGCTTAATCATGTGTTTTGCATGGATTTGAAGCTAACTCGTTAGTTTCGACGGCATTTGAAGTTATATCACTTATATCGCAAGTATCTGAATCTAAAGCATTTGTTTCGCATAGATTTGAAGCTGAGCCTTCTACTTCGTATCGATTTGAAGTTAAATGATATGTATCGCATGGATTTTGAAGCTAACTCGTTTGATTCGTCAGCATTTGAAGCTACATCACTTACATCCCAAGTGTTTGAAGCTAAATCATTTATTTCGCATGGATTAGAAGCTAAAACTTCTGCATCGCATTGATTTGAAGCTAAATCACGTGTTTCACTTGGATACGAAGCTAACCCGCTTGTTTCTCGTTCATTTGAAGCTATATCACTTATATCGCATGTATATGATGCTAAATCATTTATGTCGCATGGATTTGAAGCTAAACCTTCTACATCGTCTTGATTTGAAGCAAAACCCTCTACATGGCATTAATTTAAAGCTAAACCATCTACATCGCATTGCTTTGAAGCTAAGCCTTCTACTTCGCATCGATTTGAAGCAAAATCATGTGTTTTGCATGGATTTGATGCTAACTCGTTTGCTTCCCCTGCATTTGAAGCTATATCAGTTATATCGCAAGTATCTGATGCTAAATCATTTATTTTGCATGGAATTGAAGATAAATCTTCTACATCGCATTGATATCCAGCTTAATCATGTGTTTCGCATGGATTTGAAGCTAACTCGTTAGTTTCGCCAGAATTTGCAGCTATATTACTTATATCGCAAGTATCTGAACCTAAATCATTCGTTTCGCATCGATTTGAAGCTAAGCCTTCTGCTTCCTATCGATTTGAAGCTAAATGATATGTATCGCATGGATTTCCAAGCTAACTCGATAGATTCGTCTGCATTTTAGGCTATATCACTTACATCGCAAGTGTTTGAATGTAACTCATTTATTTCGCATGGATTTGAAGCTAAGCCTTCCAATTAGCATTGATTTGAAGCTAAATCATGTGTTTCGCTTGGATTTAAAGCTAAGCCTTCTACTTCGCATTGATTTGCTGCTAAATCATGTGTTTCGGATGGATTTGAAGCTAACTCGTTTGTTTCGCATGCAGTTGAAGCTAAGTCATGTATATCACAAGTATTTGAATCTAAACATTTTGTTTCGCATGGATTTGAAGTTAAGCCTTCTACTTCGCATTGATTTGAAGCTAAATCATGTGCTTCGCATGGATTTGAATCTTACTCGTTTGTTTCGCCTACATTTGAAGCTAGATCATGTTTATCACAAGTATCAAAAGGTAAGCCAATTGTTTCGTTAGAATATGTAGCTAAACCATGTGTTTCGCATGAATTTGAAGCTAAATCTTGTGTTTCGCATGGATTTGATGCTAACTCGTTTGTTTCCCCTGCATTTGAAGCTACATCACTTATATCGCAAAGTATCTGAAGCTAAATCATTTGTTTCGCATGGATTTGAAGCTAAGCCTTCGACTTCGCACTGATTTGGAGCTAGATCATGTTATTCGCTTGGATTTGAAGCTAACTCGTTTGTTTCGGCTGCATTTGAAGCTATATCACTTATATCTAAAGTGTTTGAAGCTAAATCATTTGTTTCGCATGGATTTTAAGCTAAACCTTCTACATCGCATTGATTTCAAGCTTAATGATGTATTTCACTTGGATTTGAAGCTAAACCTTCTAAATCGCATTGATTTGAAGCTAAATCATTGGTTTCGCATGGATTTGAAGCTAAACCTTCTACATCCCATTGATTTGCTGCTAAATCATGGGTTTCACATGGATTTGAAGCTAATTCGTTTGTTGCGCATGCAGTTGAATATAAATAACGTATATCACAAGTATTTGTAGCTAAACCATTTGTTCGCATGGATTTGAAGCTAATCCTTCTACTTCGAATTGATTTGAAGCTTAGTCATGTGTTTCGCTTGGATATGAAGCTAACTCGTTCGTTTTGCATGCAGTTGAAGCTAAATCATGTATATCACATGTATTTGAAGCTAAAAGATTTGTATCGCATGGATTCGAAGATAAGCCTTATACTTCGCATTGATTTGAAGCTAAATCTTGTCTTTCGCATGGATTTGAAGCTCACTCGGATGTTTCGCATGCAGTTGAAGCTATATCATGTATATTACAAGTATTTGAAGCTAAACCATTTGTTTCGCGTGGATTCGAAAATCTGCCTTCTACTTCGCATTGATTTATATCTAAATCATGTGTTTCGCATGGATTTGAAACTAACTCGTTTGTTTCGCATGCAGTTGATGCTAACTCATGTATATGACAAGTACTTGAAGCTAAACATTTCTGATTAGCATGGGTTTGAAGCTAAGCCTTGTACTTCGCAATGATTTGAAGCTAAATCATGTGTTTCGCTTGGATTTGAATCAAACTCGTTTGTTTCGCATGCAGTTGAAGCTAAATCATGTATATTACAAATAGTTGAAGCTAATCCATTTGTTTCGCTTTGATTTGATGATAAGCCTTCAACTCCTCATTGATTTGGAGCTAAATAATGTTTCGCATGGGTTTGAAGCAAACTCGTTTGTTTCGCATGCAATTGAAGCTGAATCTTGTATATTAAAAGTAGTTGAAGCTAATCCACTTGTTTCGCATTGATTTGAAGCTATGCCTTCAACTTCGCATTGATTTGGAGCTAAATCATGTTTTTCGCATGGATTTGATGCTAACTCGGTTGTTTCGCATGCAGTTGGTGCTAAATCATGTATATTACAAGTATTTGAAGCTAAAACATTTGTTTCGCATGGATTAAAAAATCAGCCTTCTACTTCGCATTGATTTGAAGCAAAATAATGTGTTTCGCATGGGTTTGAATCTAGCTCAATTGTTTTGCATGCAGTTGAAGCAAAGTCATGTATAAAACAAGTATTTGAAGCTAATCCATTTGTTTCGCATGGATTTGAAGCTAAGCCTTCTACTTCGCATTGATTTGAAGCTAAATCATGTGTTTTGCATGGATTTGATGCTAACTCGGTTGTTTCGAATGCAGTTGATGCTAAATCATGTATATTGCAAGTATTTGAAGGTAAACCATTTGTTTCGCATGGATTCGAAAATCAGCCTTCTACTTCGAATTGATTTGTAGCTAAATCATGTGTTTCGCATGGATTTGAAGCTAACTTGTTTGTTTCGCAGGCAGTTGATGCTAACTCATGTATATGACAAGTACTTGGAGCTAAACATTTCTGATAAGCATGGGTTTGAAGCTAAGCCTTGTACTTCGCAATGATTTGAAGCTAAATCATGTGTTTCGCTTGGATTTGAATCAAACTCGTTTGTTTCGCATGCAGTTGAAGCTGAATCTTGTAAATCACAAGTATTTGAACCTAAACCATTTGTTTCGCATGGATTCGAAAATCTGCCTTCTACTTCGCATTGATTTGAAGCTAAATCATGTATTTCGCATGGATTTGAATCTAGGTCATTTGTTTTGCATGCAGTTGAAGCAATGTCATGTAAAAAACAAGTATTTGAAGCTAATCCATTTGTTTCGCATGGATTTGAAGCCAACTAGGTTGTTTCGCATGCAGTTGAAGCTATATCATTTATATTACAAGTATTTGAAGCTAACTAGGTTGTTTCGCATGCAGTTGAAGCTGTATCATGTATATTACAAGTATTTGAAGCTAAACCATTTGTTTCGCATGCATTCGAAAATCAGCCTTCTACTTCGCATTGAGTTATAGCTAAATCATGTGTTTCGCATGGATTTGAAGCTAACTCGTTTGTTTCGCATGCAGTTGCAGCTAAATCATGTATATTACAAGTATATGAAGCTAAACCATTTATTTCGCATGGATTCGAAAATGAGCCTTCTACTTCCGATTGATTCGTAGCTAAATCATGTGTTTCGCATGGATTTGAAGCTAACTCGTTCGTTTCGCATGCAGTTGAAGCTTAATCATGTATATTACAAGTAGTTGAAGTTAATCCATTTGTTTCGCATTGATTTGAAGCTATGCCTTCAACTTCGCATTGATTTGAATCTAAATAATGTGTTTCGCTTGGATTTGAATCTAACTCGTTTGTTTCGCATGCAGTTGAATCTAAGTCATGTATAAAACAATTATTAGAAGCTAAGCTGTCCGTTTCGCATGGATTTGAACTGAACCTTCTACTTCGCATTGATTTGACGCTAAATCTTGTCTTTCGCTTGGATTTGAAGCTAACTCGGTTGTTTCGTCATGCAGTTGAAGCTGTATCATGTATATTACAAGTATTTGAATCTAAAGCATTTGTTTCGCATGGATTTGATGCTGAGCCTTCTACTTCGTATCGATTTGAAGTTAAATGATATGAATCGCATGGATTTTGAAGCTAACTCGTTTGATTCGTCAGCATTTGTAGCTATATCACTTACATCCCAAGTGTTTGAAGCTAAATCATTTGTTTCCCATGGATTTGAATTTAAACCTTCTACATCGCATTGATTTGAAGCTGAATCATGTGATTCGCTTGGATTTGAAGCTAACTCGTTTGATTCGACTGCATTTGAAGCTATATCACTTATATCCCAATTGTTTGAAGCTAAATCATTTGTTTCGCATAGATTTGAATGTAAACCATCTACATCGCATTGCTTTGAAGCTAAGCCTTCTACTTCGCATCGATTTGAAGCTTAATCATGTGGTTTGCATGGATTTGAAGCTAACTCGTTAGTTTCGACGGCATTTGAAGCTATATCACTTATATCGCAAGTATCTGAATCTAAAGCATTTGTTTCGCATGGATTTGAAGCTGAGCCTTCTACTTCGTATCGATTTGAAGTTAAATGATATGTATCGCATGGATTTTGAAGCTAACTCGTTTGATTCGTCTGCATTTGAAGCTATAACACTTATATGCCAAGTGTTTGAAGCCAAATCATTTGTTTCGCATGGAGTTGAAGCTAAACCTTCTACATCGCATTGATTTGAACCAAATCATGTGTTTCGCTTGGATTTGAAGCTAAACCTTCTGCATCGCATTGATTTGAAGCTAAATAATGTGTTTTGCATGGATTTGAAGCTACACCTTCTGCATCGCATTGATTTGAAGCAAAATCATGTGTTTTGCATGGATTTGATGCTAACTCGTTTGCTTCCCCTGCATTTTAAGCTATATCAGTTATATCGCAAGTATCTGATGCTAAATCGTTTATTTTGCATGGAATTGAAGATAAATCTTCTACATCGCATTGATATCCAGCTTAATCATGTGTTTCGCATGGATTTGAAGCTAACTCGTTAGTTTCGCCTGAATTTGCAGCTATATTACTTATGTCGCAAGTATCTGAACCTAAATCATTCGTTTCGCATGGATTTGAAGCTAAGCCTTCTACTTCCTATCGATTTGAAGCTAAATTATATGTATCGCATGGATTTCCAAGCTAACTCGATAGATTCGTCTGCATTTTAGGCTATATCACTTACATCGCAAGTGTTTGAATGTAACTCATTTATTTCGCATGGATTTGAAGCTAAGCCTTCCAATTAGCATTGATTTGAAGCTAAATCATGTGTTTCGCTTGGATTTAAAGCTAAGCCTTCTACTTCGCATTGATTTGCTGCTAAATCATGTGTTTCGGATGGTTTTGAAGCTAACTCGTTTGTTTCGCATGCAGTTGAAGCTAAGTCATGTATATCACAAGTATTTGAATCTAAATATTTTGTTTCGCATGGATTTGAAGCTAAGCCTTCTAGTTCGCATTGATTTAAAGCACAATCATGTGTATCGCATGGGTGTTGAAGCTAACTTGTTTGATTCGTCTGCATTTGAATCTGTATTATTTATATCTCATGTGTTTCATGCTAAATCATTTGTTTCGCTCGGATTTGAAGCTAAACCTTCTTCATAGCATTGATTAGAAGCTTAATCGTGTGTTTTGCATGGATTTGAAGCTATCTCGTTTGATTCGCATGCAATTGAAGCTTTATAATGTGTATCACATGAATTTGTAGCTAAACCATTTGTTTCGCATGGATTGGAAGCTAAACCTTCTACTTTCTCATTTATTTGAAGCTGTCTCGTTTGTTTGGTTCGCATTTGAAGCTATATCACTTACATCCCAACTGTTTGATGCTAAATCATTTGTTTCGCATGGATTTGAAGTTAACTCGTTTGTTTCGCCCGCATTTGAAGCTATATCATTTATGTCGCAGGTATCTGAAGCTAAATCGTTTATTTCGTACGAATTGGAAGTTAAATCATGTGTTTCGCGTGGAGTTGAAGCTAACTCGTTTGTTTCTCGTGCATTTGAATCTATATCACTTATATCGCAAGCATCTGGAGCGAAATCATTGGTTTCGCATGGATTTGAAGCTAAATCTTCTCAATCGCATTGATTTGAAGCTAAATCATGTGTTTCGCTTGGATATGAAGCTAACTCGTTTGTTTCTTCTGCATTTGAAGCTTTATCACTTATATCGCAAGTATCTGAAGCTAAATCATTTGTTTAGCTTGGATTTGATGATAAGCCTTCTACTTCGCAAAGATTTAAGGCTAAATCATGTGTATCGCATGCATTTTGAAGCTAACTTGTTTATTTCGTCTACATTTGAAGCTATATCACTTATATCGCAGGTATCTGAAGCTAAACCATTTGATTCGCATGGATTTCATGCTACACCTTCTACATTGCATTAATTTGTAGCTAATTCGTGTTTTTTCGCTTTTATTTGAAGCAAAATCATGTGTTTCTCATGGATTTGTAGCTTACTCGTTTGTTTCGCCCGCATTTGAAGCTATATCATTTATGTCGCAAGTATCTGAAACTAAACCATATGCTTTGCATGGATTTGAAGCTAAATCATGTGTTTCGCATGGATTTGTGGCTTACTCGTTTGTTTCGTTTGCATTTGAAGCTATATCACTTATATCGCAAGTATGTGAATTTAAATCATTTGTGTCGCATGGATTTGAAGCTAAACCTACTACATCGCATTGATTCGAAGCAAAATCATGTGTTTCGCTTGCACTTGTAGCTAACACGTTTGTTTCAGGTGCCGTTGAAGCTAAATCATGTATATCACGAGTATTTGAAGCTGAAAAATTTGTTTCGCATGAATATTAAGCTAAGACATGTGTTTCGAATTAATTTGAAGCTAAATCATGCGATTCGCATGGATTTGAAGCTAACTCGTTTGTTTCGCCTATATTCGAAGCTAAATGATGTTAATCACAAGTATTTGAAGCTAAACGATTTGTTTCGCATGGATTCGAAGATAAGCCTTCTACTTCGCATTGATTTGAAGCTAAATCATGTGTTTCGCATGGATCTGAAGCTAACTCGTTTGTTTCTCCTGCATTTGAAGCTATATCAGTTATGTCGCAAGTATCTGATGCTAAATCATTTGTTTCGCATGGGTTTGAAGGTAAACCTTCTACATCGCATTGATTTACAGCTAAATCATGTGTTTCGCATGGATTTGAAGCTAACTCGTTTGTTTTGCATGCAGTTGAAGCTAAATCATGTATGTCATATGTATTTGAAGCTAAACCATTTGATTCGCATGGATTTGAAACTAAGCCTTCTACTTCGCATTGATTTGAAAATAAATCATGTGTTTCGTTTGAATTTGAACCTAATTCGTTTGTTTCACATGCAGTTGAAGCTAAATCATGTATAAAACAAGTATTTGATTCTAAACTATACGTTTCGCATGGATTTGAAACTTAGCCTTCTACTTCACATTGATTTGATGCTAAATCATGTGTTCCGCTTGTATTCGAAGATAAGCATTCTACTTCGAATTGATTTGAAGCTACATCATGCGTTTCGCATGGAATTGAAGCTAACTCGTTTGTTTCGCATGCAATTGAAGCTAAATCATGTTTATCACAAGTATTTGAAGCTAAACCATTTGTTTCGCATGGATTCGAAGATAAGCCTCCTACTTCGCATTGATTTGAAACTAAATCATGTGTTTCGGTTGTATTTGAACATAAATCGTTGGTTTCGCATGCAGTTGAAGCTAAATCATGTATAGAACAAGTATTTGAAGCTATACTATTCGTTTCGCATGGATTTGAAACTAAGCCTTCTACTTCGCATTGATTTGAAGCTAATTCATGTGTTTCACAAGGATTTGAAGCTATCTCGTTTGGTTCGTATGCAGTTGAAGCTAAATCAAGTCTATCACAAGTATTTGAATCTAAAGCATTTGATAGCATGGAGTTGAAGCTAAGCCTTCTACTTCGCATTGATTTGAAGCAAAACCATATGCTTAGCATGGATTTGAAGCTAACTCGTTTGTTTCGCATGCAGTTTAAGCTATATCACCTATATCCCAAGTGTTTGAAGCTCAAGCATTCGTTTGGCATAGATTTGAAGCTAAACCTTCTAAATCGTATTGATTCGAAGCTAAATCATCTCATCCGCTTGGATATGAAGCTAACTCGTTTGTTTCGTCTGCATTTGAAGCTATATCACTCACATCGCAAGTATCTAATTCTAAATCATTGGTTTCGCATGGATTTGAAGCAAAACCTACTACATCGCATTGATTTGCTGCTAAATCATGTGTTTTGCTTGGATATGAAGCTACCTCGTTTGTTTCGTCTGAATTTGAAGCTATATCACTTATATCGCAAGTATCTGAACCTTAATCATTTGTTCCGCATGGATTTCTAGCTAAGCCTTCTACTTCACATTGATTTGATGCTAAATCATGTGTTCCGCTTGTATTCGAAGATAAGCATTCTACTTCGAATTGATTTGAAGCTACATCATGCGTTTCGCATGGAATTGAAGCTAACTCGTTTGTTTCGCATGCAGTTGAAGCTAAATCATTTATATCACATTTATTTGAAGCTAAAGCATTTGATTCGCATGGATTTGATGCTAAGCCTTCTACTTCGCATTGATTTGAAGCTGAATCATGTGTTTCACATGGATTTAAAGCTAACTCGTTTGTTTCGCCTACATTTGAAGCTAAATCATGTTTATCACAAGTATTTGAAGCTAAACCATTTGTTTCGCATGGATTCGAAGATAAGCCTTCTACTTCGCATTGATTTGAAACTAAATCATGTGTTTCGGTTGTATTTGAACATAAATCGTTGGTTTCGCATGCAGTTGAAGCTAAATCATGTATAGAACAAGTATTTGAAGCTATACTATTCGTTTCGCATGGATTTGAAACTAAGCCTTCTACTTCGCATTGATTTGAAGCTAATTCATGTGTTTCACAAGGATTTGAAGCTATCTCGTTTGGTTCGTATGCAGTTGAAGCTAAATCAAGTCTATCACAAGTATTTGAATCTAAAGCATTTGATAGCATGGGGTTGAAGCTAAGCCTTCTACTTCGCATTGATTTGAAGCTGAATCATGTTTGTCGCTTGAATTTTAAGCTAACACGTTTGTTTCAGGTGCAGTTCAAGCTAAATCATGTATATCACATGTATTTGAAGCTAAACCATTTGATTCGCATGGATTTGAAGCTAAGCCTTCTACTCCGTATCGATTTGATGATAAATGATATGTATCGCATGGATTTTTAAGCTATCTCGTTTGATTCGTCTGCATTTGAAGCTATATCACTTATATCTCAAGTGTTTGAAGCTAAATCATTTGTTTCGCATGTATTTGAAGCTAAACCTTCTACATCGCAATGATTTGAAGCAAAATCATGTGATTCGCTTGGATTTGAAGCTAACTCGTTTGTTTCGTCTGCGTTTGAAGCTATTTCACTTATATCGCAAGTATGTGAAGCTAAATTATTGGTTTCGCATGGATTTGAAGCTAACCCTTCTACATCGCACTGATTTGCAGCTAAATCATTGGTTTCGCATGGATTTGAAGCTAACCCTTCTACATCGCACTGATTTGCAGCTAAATCATTTGTTTCGCATGGATTCGAAGCTAAGTTGTTTGATTCGTCTGCATTTGAAGCTATATCACTTATATCCTACGTGATTGAAGCTAAATCATGTGTTTCGCTTGGATTTGAAGCTAAACTTTCTACATCGCATCGATTTGCAGCTAAATCATGTGTTTAGCAATGGATTTGAAGCTAACTCGTTAGAGTCGCCTGCATTTGAAGCTATATCAGTTATGTCGCAAGTATCTGAAGCTAAATCATTTGTGTCGCGTGGATGTGAAGCGAACTCGTTTGTTTCGACTGCATTTGAAGCTATATCACTTATATCCCAAGTAATTGAAGCTAAATCATTTGTTTCGCATGGATTTGAAGCTAAACCATCTACATCGCTTTGATTTGCAGCTAAATCATGTGTCTCGCATGGATTTGAAGCTAACTCGTTTGATGCGTCTGCATTTAAAGCTATATCACTTATATCCCAATTGTATGAAGCTAAATCATTTGTTTCGCATGGATTTGTAGCTAAGCCTTCTACTTCGTATCGATTTGATGCTAAATGAAATGTATCGCATGGATTTTGAAGCTAACTCGTTTGATTCGACTGCATTTAAAGCTATATCACTTATATCCCAAGGGTTTGAAGCTAAATCATTTGTTTCGCATTGATTTGAAGCTAAATCTTCTACATGGCATTGATTTGAATCTAAATCATGTGTTTCGCTTGGATTTGAAGCTAAACCTTCTGCATCGCATTGATTTGACGCTAAATCATGTGTTTTGCATGGATTTGATGCTTACTCGCCTGTTTCCCCTGCATTTGAAGCTATATCAGTTATATCGCAAGTATCTGTTGCTAAATCATTTATTTCGCACGGATTTGAATCTAGATCATCTACATAGCATGGATTTGCAGCTAAATCATGTGTTTCGCATGGAGTTGAAGCTAACCCGTTAGTTTCGCCTGCATTTGAAGCTATATAACTTATATCTCAAGTATCTGAATCTAAATCATTTGTTTCCAATGGATTTGAAGCTAAGCCTTCTACATCGCATTTATTTCGAGCTAAATCATGTGTTTCGCTTGGATTTGAAGCTAAACCTTCTGCATCGCATTGATTTGAATCTAAATTATGTGTTTTGCATGGATTTGATGCTAACTCATTTGTTTCCACTGCATTTGAAGCTATATCACTTATATCGCAAGTATCTGAATCTAAATCACTTGTTTCGCATGAATTTGAAGCTAAGCCTTCTACTTCGTATAGATTAGAAGTTAGATCATGTGTTTCGCTTGGATTTGAAGCTAAACCTTCTGCATCGCATTGATTTGAAGCTAAATCATGTGTTTTGCATAGATTCGATGCTAACTCGTTTGTTTCCCCTGCATTTGAAACTATATCACTTATATCGCAAGTATCTGAATCTAAATCATTTGTTTCGCATGAATTTGAAGCTCAGCCTTCTACTCCGTATAGATTTGAAGTTAAATCATGTGTATCGCTTGGATTTTAAGCTAAACCTTCTGCATCGCATTGATTTGAAGCTAAATCATGTGATTTGCTTGGATTTGATGCTAACTCGTTTGATTCGTCTGCATTTGAAGAAATATCACTTATATCTCAAGTGTTTGAAGCTGAATCATTTGTTTCGCTTGGATTTGAAGATAAGCCTTCTACTTCGCATTGATTTGAACCTAAATTATGTGTTTCGGTTGAATTTGAACCCAATTCGTTTGTTTCGCATGCAGTTGAAGCTAAATCATGTATAAAACAAGTATTTGATTCCATACTATACGTTTCGCATGGATTTGAAGCTAACTCGTTTGTCTCGTCTGCATTTGAAGCTATATCACCTATATCGCTAGTATCTGAAGCTAAATCATTTGTTTCGAATGGATTTGTAGCTAAACCTTCTACATCGCATTGATTTGCTGCTAAATCATGTGTTTCGCATTGATTTGAAGCTAAACCATCTACATCGCATGGATTTGAAGCTAAACCTTCTACATCGCATTGATTTGAAGCTAAATCACGTGTTTCGCTTGGATACGAAGCTAACCCGTTTGTTTCTCCTGCATTTGAAGCTATATCACTTATATCGCAAGTATCTGAACCTAAATCACTTGTTTCTCATGGATTTCAAGATAAGCCTTCTACCTCGCATTGATTTGAAGCTAAATCATGTGTATCGCATGGATTTTGAAGCTAACTCGTTAGTTTCGCCTGCATTTGAAGCTATATAACTTATATCTCAAGTATCTGAATCTAAATCATTTTTTTCGCATGGATTTGAAGCTAAACCTTCGACATAGCATTGATTTGAAGCTTAATCATGTGTTTTGTATGGATTTGAAGCTAACTCGTTTGTTGCCCCTGCATTTGTAGCTATATCACTTATATCCCAAGCGTTTGAAACTAAACCATTTATTTCGCATGGATCTGAAGCTAAACCTTCTGCACCGCATGGATTTGCAGCTAAATCATGTGTTCCGCATGGATTTGAAGCTAACTCGTTAATTTCGCCTGCATTTGAAGATATATCACTTATATCGCAAGTATCTGAATCTAAATCATTTGTTTCGCATGGATTTGAAGCTAAGCCTTCTACTTCGTATCGATTTGAGGCTAAATGAAATGTATCGCATGGATTTGAAGCTAACTCGTTTGATTCGTCTGCATTTGAAGCTATATTACTTATATCCCAAGTGTTTGAAGCTAAATCATTTTTTTCGCATGGATTTGAAGCTAAACCTTCTACATCGCATTGATTTGAAGCTAAATCATTTGTTTCGCATGGATTTGAAGCTAACTCGTCTGTTTTGTCTGCATTTGGAGCTATATCACTTATATCCCAAGTATTTGAAGCTAAATCATTTGTTTCCCATGGATTTGAAGCGAAACATTCTACATCGCACTTATTAAAGCTAAATCATGTGTTTCGCTTGGATTTTGAAGCTAACTCATTTGATTCGTCCGCATTTGAAGCTATATCACTTATATCCCAATTGTTTGAAGCTAAATCATGTGTTTCGTCTGGATTTGAAGCTAAGCCTTCTACTTCGCTTTGATTTGAAGCTAAATCATGTGTTTCGTATGGATTTAGAGCTAACACATTTGATTCGCACGCAGTTGAAGCCAAATCATGTATAACACAAATATTTGAAGTTAAACCATTTGATTCGCATGGATTTGAAGCTAACCCTCTTACTTCGCATTGATTTGGAGCTTAATCATCTGTATCGCATGGATTTGAAGCTAACTCGTTTGTCTCGCATGCTCTTGAAGCTAAATCATGTATATCACAAGTATTTGATGCTGACCAAGTTGTTTCGCATGGTTTCGAAGATCAGCCTTCTACTTCGCAATTGATTTGAAGCTAAATCATGTGTTTCGCATGGATTTGAAGCTAACTCGTTAGTATCGCCTGCTTTTCAGGCTAAATCATGTATATCACAAGTATTTGAAGCTAAACCATTTGTTTCGCATGGATTTGAAGCTAAACCTTCTGCATCGCATTGATTTGAAGCTAAATCATGTGATTCGCTTGGATTTGAAGCCAACTCGTTTGCTTCGGCTGCATTTGAAGCTATATCACTTATATCTCAATTGTTTGAAGCTAAATCATTTGTTTCGCATGGATTTGAAGCAAAACCTTCTGCACAGGCATTGATTTGAAGCTAAATCATGTGTTTTGCATGGATTTGATGCTAACCCGTTAGTTTCGCCTGCATTTGAAGCTATATAACTTATAACTCAAGTATCTGAATCTAAATCATTTGTTTCGCATGGATTTGAAGCTAAGCCTTCTACATCGCATTGATTTCAAGCTAAATCATGTGTTTCGCTTGGATTTGAAGCTAAACCTTCTGCATCGCATTGATTTGAAGCTAAATCATGTGTTTTGCATGGATTTGATGCTAACTCGTTTGTTTCCCCTGCATTTGAAGCTATATCACTTATATCGCAAGTATCTGAATCTAAATCATTTGTTTCGCATGAATTTGAAGCTAACCCTTCTACTTCGTATAGATTTGAAGCTAAATGATATGTATCGCATGGTTTTTGATGCTAACTCGTTTGTTTCGGCTGCATTTGAAGCTATATCACTTATATCTCAATTGATTTGCAGCTAAATCATTTCTTAAGCATTGATTTGATGCTAACTCGTTCTTTTCCCCTGCATTTGAAGCTATATCACTTATATCGCAAGTATCTGAACCTAAATCATTTGTTTCGCGTGGATTTGTAGCTAAGCCTTCTACTTCGTATCGATTTGAAGATAAATGAAATGTATCGCATGGATTTGAAGCTGACTCGTTTGATTCCTCTGCATTTAAAGCTATATCACTTATATCCCAAGGGTTTGAAGCTAAATCATTTGTTTCGCATTGATTTGAAGCTAAGCCTTCTACTTCGTATCGATTTGAAGTTAAATGATATGTATCGCATGGATTTTGAAGCTAACTCGTTTGATTCGTCAGCATTTGAAGCTATATCACTTATATCCCAATTGTTTGAAGCTAAATCATTTGTTTCGCATGGATTTGAAGCTAAACCTTCTGCATCGCATTGATTTGAAGCTAAATCATGTGATTCGCTTGGATTTGAAGCCAACTCGTTTGCTTCGGCTGCATTTGAAGCTATATCACTTATATCTCAATTGTTTGAAGCTAAATCATTTGTTTCGCATGGATTTGAAGCAAAACCTTCTGCACAGGCATTGATTTGAAGCTAAATCATGTGTTTTGCATGGATTTGATGCTAACCCGTTAGTTTCGCCTGCATTTGAAGCTATATAACTTATAACTCAAGTATCTGAATCTAAATCATTTGTTTCGCATGGATTTGAAGCTAAGCCTTCTACATCGCATTGATTTCAAGCTAAATCATGTGTTTCGCTTGGATTTGAAGCTAAACCTTCTGCATCGCATTGATTTGAAGCTAAATCATGTGTTTTGCATGGATTTGATGCTAACTCGTTTGTTTCCCCTGCATTTGAAGCTATATCACTTATATCGCAAGTATCTGAATCTAAATCATTTGTTTCGCATGGATTTGAAGCTAAGCCTTCTACATCGCATTGATTTCAAGCTAAATCATGTGTTTCGCTTGGATTTGAAGCTAAACCTTCTGCATCGCATTGATTTGAAGTTAAATGATATGTATCGCATGGATTTTGAAGCTAACTCGTTTGATTCGTCAGCATTTGAAGCTATATCACTTATATCCCAATTGTTTGAAGCTAAATCGCTTGTTTCGCATGGATTTGTAGCTACACCTTCTACATCGCATAGATTTGAAGCTAAATCATGTGATTCGCTTGGATTTGAAGCTAACTCGTTTGTTTCGGCTGCATTTGAAGCCAAATCACTTATATCTCAAGTGTTTGAAGCTAAATCATTTGTTTCGCATGGGTTTGAAGCTAAACCTTCTACATCGCATTGATTTGCAGCTAAATCATGTGTTTCACTTGGATTTGAAGCTAACTCGTTAGTTTTGCCTGCATTTGAAGCTATATCACCTATATCCCAAGTTTTTGAAGCTCAATCATTTGCTTCGCAAGGATTTGAAGCTAATCCTTCTACATCGCATTGATTTCAAGCTAAATCATGTGTTTCGCTTGGATTTGAAACTAAACCTCCTGCATCGCATTGATTTGAAGCTTAATCATGTGTTTTGCATGGATTTGATGCTAACTCGTTTGTTTCCCCTGCATTTGAAGCTATATCACTTATATCGCAAGTATCTGAATCTAAATCATTTGTTTCGCATGAATTTGAAGCTAAGCCTTCTACTTCGTACAGATTTGAAGTTAAATGAAATGTATCGCATGGATTTGAAGCTAACTCGTTTGATTCGTCTGCATTTAAAGCTATATCACTTACATCCCAAGTGTTTGAAGCTAAATCATTTATATCGCATGGATTTGAAGCTAATCCTTCTACATCGCATTGATTTCAAGCTAAACCTTCTACATCGCATTGGTTTGAAGCTCAGTCATGTGTTTCGCATGGAGTTGGATGTAGCTCGTTTGTTTCCCCTGCAATTGAAGCTATATCACTTATATCCCAAGGGTTTGAAGCTAAATCATTTGTTTCGCATGGATTTGAAGCTAAACCTTCTGCATCGCATTGATTTGAAGCTAAATCAGTTGTTTCGCATAGATTTGAAGCTAAACCTTCTGCATCGCATTGATTTGAAGCTAAATCATGTGATTCGCTTGGATTTGAAGCCAACTCGTTTGCTTCGGCTGCATTTGAAGCTATATCACTTATATCTCAATTGTTTGAAGCTAAATCATTTGTTTCGCATGGATTTGAAGCAAAACCTTCTGCACAGGCATTGATTTGAAGCTAAATCGTGTTTTGCATGGATTTGATGCTAACTCGTTAGTTTCGACGGCATTTGAAGCTATATCACTTATATCGCAAGTATCTGAATCTAAATCATTTGTTTCGCATGGATTTGAAGCTAAGCCTTCTACTTCGTATAGATTTGAAGTTAAATGATATGTATCGCATGGTTTTTGATCTTAACTCGTTTGTTTCGGCTGCATTTGAAGCTATATCACTTATATCTCAATTGATTTGCAGCTAAATCATTTCTTAAGCATTGATTTGATGCTAACTCGTTCTTTTCCCCTGCATTTGAAGCTATATCACTTATATCGCAAGTATCTGAACCTAAATCATTTGTTTCGCGTGGATTTGAAGCTAAGCCTTCTACTTCGTACAGATTTGAAGTTAAATGAAATGTATCGCATGGATTTGAAGCTAACTCGTTTGATTCGTCTGCATTTAAAGCTATATCACTTACATCCCAAGTGTTTGAAGCTAAATCATTTATATCGCATGGATTTGAAGCTAATCCTTCTAAATCGCATTGATTTCAAGCTAAACCTTCTACATCGCATTGGTTTGAAGCTCAGTCATGTGTTTCGCATGGAGTTGGATGTAGCTCGTTTGTTTCCCCTGCAATTGAAGCTATATCACTTATATCCCAAGGGTTTGAAGCTGAATCATTTGTTTCGCATGGATTTGAAGCTAAACCTTCTACATGGCATTGATTTGAAGCTAAATCATGTGTTTCGCTTGGATTTGAAGCTAAACCTTCTGCATCGCATTGATTTGACGCTAAATCATGTGTTTTGAATGGATTTGATGCTAACTCGCCTGTTTCCCCTGCATTTGAAGCTATATCAGTTATATCGCAAGTATCTGTTGCTAAATCATTTATTTCGCATGGATTTGAAGCTAAATCATGTGTTTCGCTTGAATTTGAAACTAAACCTTCTCCATCGCATTGATTTGAAGCTAAATCATGTGTTTTGCATGGATTTGATGCTAACTCGTTTTTTCCCCTGCATATGAAGCTATATCACTTATATCGCAAGTATCTGAACCTAAATCATTTGTTTCGCATGGATTTGTAGCTAAGACTTCTACTTCATATCGATTTGAAGCTAAATGAAATGTATCGCATGGATTTGAAGCTAACTCGTTTGATTCGTCTGCATTTGAAGCTATATCACTTACATCCCAAGTGTTTCAAGCTAAATCATTTATTTCGCATGGATTTGAAGCTAAACCTTCTACATGGCATTGATTTGAAGCTAAATCATGTGTTTCGCTTGGATTTGAAGCTAAACCTTCTGCATCGCATTGATTTGAAGCTAAATCAGTTGTTTCGCATAGATTTGAAGCTAAACCTTCTGCATCGCATTGATTTGAAGCTAAATCATGTGATTTGCTTGGATTTGAAGCTAACTCGTTTGTTTCGTCTGCATTTGAAGAAATATCACTTATATCGCAAGTGTTTGAAGCTGAATCATTTGTTTCGCAAGGATTTGATGCTAATCCTTCTACATCGCATTGATTTCAAGCTAAATCATGTGTTTCGCTTGGATTTGAAGCTAAACCTTCTGCATCGCATTGATTTGAAGCTAAATCATGTGTTTTGCATGGATTTGATGCTAACTCGTTTGTTTCCCCTGCATTTGAAGCTATATCACTTATATCGCAAGTATCTGAATCTAAATAATTTGTTTCGCATGAATTTGAAGCTAAGCCTTCTACTTCGTATAGATTTGAAGTTAAATGACATGTATCGCATGGATTTTGAAGATAACTCGTTTGATTCGTCTGCATTTGAAGCTATATCACTTATATCCCAACTGTTTGTAGCTAAATCATCTGTTTCGCATGGATTTGAAGCTAAACCTTCTACAACGCATTGATTTGAAGCTAAATCATGTGATTTGCTTGGATTTGAACTATCTCGTTTGATTCGTCTGCATTTGAAGCTATATCACTTATATCCCAAGTAATTGAAGCTAAGTCATTAGTTTCGCATGGATTTGATGCTAACTCGTTTGTTTCCCCTGCATTTGAAGCTATATCACTTATATCGCAAGTATCTGAATCTAAATCATTTGTTTCGCATGAATTTGATGCTAAGCCTTCTACTTCGTACAGATTTGAAGTTAAATGAAATGTATCGCATGGATTTGAAGCTAACTCGTTTGATTCGTCTGCATTTAAAGCTATATCACTTACATCCCAAGTGTTTGAAGCTAAATCATTTATATCGCATGGATTTGAAGCTAATCCTTCTACATCGCATTGATTTCAAGCTAAATCATGTGTTTCGCTTGGATTTGAAACTAAACCTCCTGCATCGCATTGATTTGAAGCTTAATCATGTGTTTTGCATGGATTTGATGCTAACTCGTTTGTTTCCCCTGCATTTGAAGCTATATCACTTATATCGCAAGTATCTGAATCTAAATCATTTGTTTCGCATGAATTTGAAGCTAAGCCTTCTACTTCGTATGGATTTGAAGTTAAATGACATGTATCGCATGGATTTGAAGCTAACTCGTTCGCTTCGCCCGCATTTGATGCTATATCACTTATATCGCAAGTATCTGAATCTAAATCATTTGTTACGCATGGATTTGAAGCTAAAACTTCTAAATCGCATTTATTTGGAGCTAAATCGTGTGATTCTCTTGGATATGTAGCTAACTCGTTTGTTTCGTCTGCATTTGAAGCTATATCACTTATATCGCAAGTATCTGAAGCTAAATCATTGGTTTCGCATGGATTTGAAGCTAAGCCTTCTACATCGCATTGATTTCAAGCTAAATCAATGTGTTTCGCTTGGATTTGAAGCTAAACCTTCTGCATCGCATTGATTTGACGCTAAATCATGTGTTTTGCATGGATTTGATGCTAACTCGCCTGTTTCCTCTGCATTTGAAGCTATATCAGTTATATCGCAAGTATCTGTTGCTAAATCATTTATTTCGCATGGATTTGAAGCTAAATCATGTGTTTCGCTTGAATTTGAAACTAAACCTTCTCCATCGCATTGATTTGAAGCTAAATCATGTGTTTTGCATGGATTTGTTGCTAACTCGTTTTTTCCCCTGCATATGAAGCTATATCACTTATATCGCAAGTATCTGAACCTAAATCATTTGTTTCGCATGGATTTGTAGCTAAGACTTCTACTTCGTATCGATTTGAAGTTAAATGATATGTATCGCATGGATTTTGAAGCTAACTCGTTTGATTCGTCAGCATTTGAAGCTATATCACTTATATCCCAATTGTTTGAAGCTAAATCATTTGTTTCGCATGGATTTGAAGCTAAACCTTCTGCATCGCATTGATTTGAAGCTAAATCATGTGATTCGCTTGGATTTGAAGCCAACTCGTTTGCTTCGGCTGCATTTGAAGCTATATCACTTATATCTCAATTGTTTGAAGCTAAATCATTTGTTTCGCATGGATTTGAAGCAAAACCTTCTGCACAGGCATTGATTTGAAGCTAAATCGTGTTTTGCATGGATTTGATGCTAACTCGTTAGTTTCGACGGCATTTGAAGCTATATCACTTATATCGCAAGTATCTGAATCTAAATCATTTGTTTCGCATGGATTTGAAGCTAAGCCTTCTACTTCGTATAGATTTGAAGTTAAATGATATGTATCGCATGGTTTTTGATCTTAACTCGTTTGTTTCGGCTGCATTTGAAGCTATATCACTTATATCTCAATTGATTTGCAGCTAAATCATTTCTTAAGCATTGATTTGATGCTAACTCGTTCTTTTCCCCTGCATTTGAAGCTATATCACTTATATCGCAAGTATCTGAACCTAAATCATTTGTTTCGCGTGGATTTGAAGCTAAGCCTTCTACTTCGTACAGATTTGAAGTTAAATGAAATGTATCGCATGGATTTGAAGCTAACTCGTTTGATTCGTCTGCATTTAAAGCTATATCACTTACATCCCAAGTGTTTGAAGCTAAATCATTTATATCGCATGGATTTGAAGCTAATCCTTCTACATCGCATTGATTTCAAGCTAAACCTTCTACATCGCATTGGTTTGAAGCTCAGTCATGTGTTTCGCATGGAGTTGGATGTAGCTCGTTTGTTTCCCCTGCAATTGAAGCTATATCACTTATATCCCAAGGGTTTGAAGCTGAATCATTTGTTTCGCATGGATTTGAAGCTAAACCTTCTACATGGCATTGATTTGAAGCTAAATCATGTGTTTCGCTTGGATTTGAAGCTAAACCTTCTGCATCGCATTGATTTGACGCTAAATCATGTGTTTTGAATGGATTTGATGCTAACTCGCCTGTTTCCCCTGCATTTGAAGCTATATCAGTTATATCGCAAGTATCTGTTGCTAAATCATTTATTTCGCATGGATTTGAAGCTAAATCATGTGTTTCGCTTGAATTTGAAACTAAACCTTCTCCATCGCATTGATTTGAAGCTAAATCATGTGTTTTGCATGGATTTGATGCTAACTCGTTTTTTCCCCTGCATATGAAGCTATATCACTTATATCGCAAGTATCTGAACCTAAATCATTTGTTTCGCATGGATTTGTAGCTAAGACTTCTACTTCATATCGATTTGAAGCTAAATGAAATGTATCGCATGGATTTGAAGCTAACTCGTTTGATTCGTCTGCATTTGAAGCTATATCACTTACATCCCAAGTGTTTCAAGCTAAATCATTTATTTCGCATGGATTTGAAGCTAAACCTTCTACATGGCATTGATTTGAAGCTAAATCATGTGTTTCGCTTGGATTTGAAGCTAAACCTTCTGCATCGCATTGATTTGAAGCTAAATCAGTTGTTTCGCATAGATTTGAAGCTAAACCTTCTGCATCGCATTGATTTGAAGCTAAATCATGTGATTTGCTTGGATTTGAAGCTAACTCGTTTGTTTCGTCTGCATTTGAAGAAATATCACTTATATCGCAAGTGTTTGAAGCTGAATCATTTGTTTCGCAAGGATTTGATGCTAATCCTTCTACATCGCATTGATTTCAAGCTAAATCATGTGTTTCGCTTGGATTTGAAGCTAAACCTTCTGCATCGCATTGATTTGAAGCTAAATCATGTGTTTTGCATGGATTTGATGCTAACTCGTTTGTTTCCCCTGCATTTGAAGCTATATCACTTATATCGCAAGTATCTGAATCTAAATAATTTGTTTCGCATGAATTTGAAGCTAAGCCTTCTACTTCGTATAGATTTGAAGTTAAATGACATGTATCGCATGGATTTTGAAGATAACTCGTTTGATTCGTCTGCATTTGAAGAAATATCACTTATATCGCAAGTGTTTGAAGCTGAATCATTTGTTTCGCAAGGATTTGATGCTAATCCTTCTACATCGCATTGATTTCAAGCTAAATCATCTGTTTCGCATGGATTTGAAGCTAAACCTTCTACAACGCATTGATTTGAAGCTAAATCATGTGATTTGCTTGGATTTGAACTATCTCGTTTGATTCGTCTGCATTTGAAGCTATATCACTTATATCCCAAGTATCTGAATCTAAATCATTTGTTTCGCATGAATTTGAAGCTAAGCCTTCTACTTCGTACAGATTTGAAGTTAAATGAAATGTATCGCATGGATTTGAAGCTAACTCGTTTGATTCGTCTGCATTTAAAGCTATATCACTTACATCCCAAGTGTTTGAAGCTAAATCATTTATATCGCATGGATTTGAAGCTAATCCTTCTACATCGCATTGATTTCAAGCTAAATCATGTCTTTCGCTTGGATTTGAAACTAAACCTCCTGCATCGCATTGATTTGAAGCTTAATCATGTGTTTTGCATGGATTTGATGCTAACTCGTTTGTTTCCCCTGCATTTGAAGCTATATCACTTATATCGCAAGTATCTGAATCTAAATCATTTGTTTCGCATGAATTTGAAGCTAAGCCTTCTACTTCGTATGGATTTGAAGTTAAATGACATGTATCGCATGGATTTGAAGCTAACTCGTTCGCTTCGCCCGCATTTGATGCTATATCACTTATATCGCAAGTATCTGAATCTAAATCATTTGTTACGCATGGATTTGAAGCTAAAACTTCTAAATCGCATTTATTTGGAGCTAAATCGTGTGATTCTCTTGGATATGTAGCTAACTCGTTTGTTTCGTCTGCATTTGAAGCTATATCACTTATATCGCAAGTATCTGAAGCTAAATCATTGGTTTCGCATGGATTTGAAGCTAAGCCTTCTACATCGCATTGATTTCAAGCTAAATCAATGTGTTTCGCTTGGATTTGAAGCTAAACCTTCTGCATCGCATTGATTTGAAGCTACATCATGTGTTTGCTTGGATTTGATGCTAACTCGTTTGTTTCCCCTGCATTTGAAGCTATATCACTTATATCGCAAGTATCTGAATCTAAATCATTTGTTTCGCATGAATTTGAAGCTAAGCCTTCTACTTCGTATAGATTTGAAGTTAAATGACATGTATCGCATGGATTTTGAAGATAACTCGTTTGATTCGTCTGCATTTGAAGCTATATCACTTATATCCCAACTGTTTGAAGCTAAATCATCTGTTTCGCATGGATTTGAAGCTAAACCTTCTACAACGCATTGATTTGAAGCTAAATCATGTGATTTGCTTGGATTTGAACTATTTCGTTTGATTCGTCTGCATTTGAAGCTATATCACTTATATCCCACGTAATTGAAGCTAAATCATTTGTTTCGCATGGATTTGATGCTAACTCGTTTGTTTCCCCTGCATTTGAAGCTATATCACTTATATCGCAAGTATCTGAAGCTAAATCATTTGTTTCGCATGAATTTGAAGCTAAGCCTTCTACTTCGTATAGATTTGAAGTTAGATCATGTGTTTCGCTTGGATTTGAAGCTAAACCTTCTGCATCGCATTGATTTGAAGCTAAATCATGTGTTTTGCATGGATTTGATGCTAACTCGTTTTTTCCCCTGCATATGAAGCTATATCACTTATATCGCAAGTATCTGAACCTAAATCATTTGTTTCGCATGGATTTGTAGCTAAGCCTTCTACTTCGTATCGATTTGAAGCTAAATGAAATGTATCGCATGGTTTTGAAGCTAACTCGTTTGATTCGTCTGCATTTGAAGCTATATCACTTACATCCCAAGTGTTTCAAGCTAAATCATTTATTTCGCATGGATTTGAAGCTACACCTACTACTTCGTATCGATTTGAAGCTAAATGAAATGTATCGCTTGGACTTGTAGCTAACTCGTTTGTTTAGTCTGCATTTGAAGCAATATTATTTATATCGCAAGTATCTGAAGCTAAATCATTTGTTCCGCATGGATTTCTAGCTAAGCCTTTCACTTCGCATTGATTTGAAGCTAAATGATGTGCCTCGCATGGATTTGAAGCCCTCCCGGTTGTTTCGGCTGCATTTGAAGCTATATCACATATATCGCAAGTATCTGATGCTAAATCATTTGTTTCGCATGGATTTGAAGCTAAGCCTTCTATTTCGCATTGATTTGAAGCTAAATCAGTTGTTTCGCATAGATTTGGAGCAAACTCGTTGGTTTCTCCAGCATTTGAAGCTATATCACTTATATCGTAAGTATCTGATCATAAATCATTTGTTTCGGATGGCTTTGAAGCTAAGCCTTCAACTTCGCATTGAATTGAAGCTAAATCATGTGTTTCGCATGGATTTGAAGCTAACTCGTTAGTTTCGCCTGAATTTGAAACTAGATCATGTTTATCACAAGTATCAAAAGGTAAGCCATTTGTTTCGTTAGAATATGTAGCTAAACCATGTGTTTCGCATGAATTTCAAGCTAAATCATGTGTTTCGCATGGATTTGATGCTAACTCGTTTGTTTCGCCTGCATTTGTAGCTACATCACATATATCGCAAGTATCTGAAGCTACATCATTTGTGTCGCATGGATTTGAAACTAAACATTCTACATCGCATTGATTCGAAGCTAAATCATGTGTTTTGCATGGATTTGAAGCAAACTCGTTTGTTTCCCCTGCATTTGCAGCTATATCACTTATATCGCAAGTATCTGAAGCTGAATCATTTGTTTCGCATGAATTTGAAGCTAAGCCTTCTACTTCGTATAGATTTGAAGTTAAATGATATGTATCGCATGGATTTTGATGCTAACTCGTTTGATTCGTCTGCATTTAAAGCTATATCACTTATATAACAATTGTTTGTAGCTAAATCATTTGTTTCGCATGGATTTGGAGCTAAATCTTCTACATCGCATTGATTTGAAGTTAAATGATATGTATCGCATGGATTTTGAAGCTAACTCGTTTGATTCGTCAGCATTTGAAGCTATATCACTTATATCCCTATTGTTTGAAGCTAAATCATTTGTTTCGCATGGTTTTGAATCTAAATCTTCTACATCGCATTGATTTGAAGCTAAATCATGTGTTTTGCATGGATTTGAAGCAAACTCGTTTGTTTCCCCTGCATTTGAAGCTATATCACTTATATCGCAAGTATCTGAAGCTGAATCATTTGTTTCGCATGAATTTGAAGCTAAGCCTTCTACTTCGTATAGATTTGAAGTTAAATGATATGTATCGCATGGATTTTGATGCTAACTCGTTTGATTCGTCTGCATTTAAAGCTATATCACTTATATCCCTATTGTTTGAAGCTAAATCATTTGTTTCGCATGGATTTGAATCTAAATCTTCTACATCGCATTGATTTGAAGCTAAATCATGTGTTTTGCATGGATTTGAAGCTAACTCGTTTGATTCGTCTGCATTTAAAGCTATATCACTTATATCCCAATTGTTTGTAGCTAAATCATTTGTTTCGCATGGATTTGGAGGTAAATCTTCTACATCGCATTGATTTGAAGTTAAATGATATGTATCGCATGGATTTTGAAGCTAACTCGTTTGATTCGACAGCATTTGAAGCTATATCACTTACATCCCAAGTGTTTGAAGCTAAATCATTTATTTCGCATGGACTTGAAGCTAATCCTTCTACATCGCATTGATTTCAAGCTAAACCTTCTACATCGCATTGGTTTGAAGCTCAGTCATGTGTTTCGCATGGAGTTGGATGTAGCTCGTTTGTTTCCCCTGCATTTGAAGCTATATCACTTATATCCCAAGGGTTTGAAGCTAAATCATTTGTTTCGCATGGGTTTGAAGCTAAACCTTCTACATGGCATTGATTTGAAGCTAAATCATGTGTTTCGCTTGGATTTGAAGCTAAACCTTCTGCATCGCACTGATTTGACGCTAAATCATGTGTTTTGCATGGATTTGATGCTAACTCGCCTCTTTCCCCTGCATTTGAAGCTATATCAGTTATATCGCAAGTATCTGTTGCTAAATCATTTATTTCGCACGGATTTGAATCTAAATCATCTACATAGCATGGATTTGCAGCTAAATCATGTGTTTCGCATGGAGTTGAAGCTAACCAGTTAGTTTCGCCTGCATTTGAAGCTGTATAATTTATATCTCAAGTATCTGAATCTAAATCATTTGTTTCGAATGGATTTGAAGCTAAGCCTTCTACATCGCATTGATTTCAAGCTAAATCATGTGTTTCGCTTGGATTTGAAGCTAAACCTTCTGCATCGCATTGGTTTGAAGCTAAATCATGTGATTCGCTTGGATTTGAAGCTAACTCGTCTGTTTCGGCTGCATATGAAGCTATATCACTTATATCGCTAGTATCTGAAGCTAAATCATTTATTTCGCATGGATTTGAAGCTAAATCATGTGCTTCGCTTGAATTTGAAACTAAACCTTCTCCATCGCATTGATTTGAAGCTAAATCATGTGTTTTGCATGGATTTGATGCTAACTCGTTTTTTCCCCTGCATATGAAGCTATATCACTTATATCGCAAGTATCTGAACCTAAATCATTTGTTTCGCATGGATTTGTAGCTAAGCCTTCTACTTCGTATCGATTTGAAGCTAAATGAAATGTATCGCATGGATTTGATGCTAACTCGTTTGATTCGTCAGCATTTGAAGCTATATCACTTGCATCCCAAGTGTTTCAAGCTAAATCATTTATTTCGCATGGATTTGAAGCTACACCTACTACATCGCATTGATTCGAAGCAAAATCATGTGTTTCGCTTGGACTTGTAGCTAACTCGTTTGTTTAGTCTGCATTTGAAGCTATATTACTTATATCGCAAGTATCTGAAGCTAAATCATTTGTTCCGCATGTATTTCTAGCTAAGACTTTCACTTCGCATTGATTTGAAGCTAAATGATGTGCCTCGCATGGATTTGAAGCCCTCCCGGTTGTTTCGGCTGCATTTGAAGCTATATCACATATATCGCAAGTATCTGATGCTAAATCATTTGTTTCGGATGGCTTTGAAGCTAAGCCTTCAACTTCGCATTGAATTGAAGCTAAATCATGTGTTTCGCATGGATTTGAAGCTAACTCGTTAGTTTCGCCTGAATTTGAAACTAGATCATGTTTATCACAAGTATCAAAAGGTAAGCCATTTGTTTCGTTAGAATATGTAGCTAAACCATGTGTTTCGCATTAATTTCAAGCTAAATCATGTGTTTCGCATGGATTTGATGCTAACTCGTTTGTTTCGCCTGCATTTGTAGCTACATCACATATATCGCAAGTATCTGAAGCTAAATCATTTGTGTCGCATGGATTTGAAGCTGAACATTCTACATCGTATTGATTCGAAGCTAAATCATGTGTTCCGTTTGGACTTGTAGCTAACTCGTTTGTTTGGTCTGCATTTGAAGCTATATCACTTATATCGCAAGTATTTGAAGAAAAATCATGTGTTTTGCATGGATTTGAAGAAAACTCGTTTGTTTCCCCTGCATTTGAAGCTATATCACTTATATCGCAAGTATCTGAAGCTGAATCATTTGTTTCGCATGAATTTGAAGCTAAGCCTTCTACTTCGTATAGATTTGAAGTTAAATGATATGTATCGCATGGATTTTGATGCTAACTCGTTTGATTCGTCTGCATTTAAAGCTATATCACTTATATAACAATTGTTTGTAGCTAAATCATTTGTTTCGCATGGATTTGGAGCTAAATCTTCTACATCGCATTGATTTGAAGTTAAATGATATGCATCGCATGGATTTTGAAGCTAACTCGTTTGATTCGTCAGCATTTGAAGCTATATCACTTATATCCCTATTGTTTGAAGCTAAATCATTTGTTTCGCATGGATTTGAATCTAAATCTTCTACATCGCATTGATTTGAAGCTAAATCATGTGTTTTGCATGGATTTGAAGCTAACTCGTTTGATTCGTCTGCATTTAAAGCTATATCACTTATATCCCAATTGTTTGTAGCTAAATCATTTGTTTCGCATGGATTTGGAGCTAAATCTTCTACATCGCATTGATTTGAAGTTAAATGATATGTATCGCATAGATTTTGAAGCTAACTCGTTTGATTCGTCAGCATTTGAAGCTATATCACTTACATCCCAAGTGTTTGAAGCTAAATCATTTATTTCGCATGGACTTGAAGCTAATCCTTCTACATCGCATTGATTTCAAGCTAAACCTTCTACATCGCATTGGTTTGAAGCTCAGTCATGTGTTTCGCATGGAGTTGGATGTAGCTCGTTTGTTTCCCCTGCATTTGAAGCTATATCACTTATATCCCAATTGTTTGATGCTAAATCATTTGTTTCGCATGGATTTGAATCTAAATCTTCTACATCGCATTGAATTGAAGCTAAATCATGTGTTTCGCATGGATTTGAAGCTAACTCGTTTGTTTCGCCTGGTAGTTGAAGCTAAATAATGTATATCACATGTATTTGAAGCTAAACCATTTGATTCGCATGGATTTGAAGTTAAACCTTCTACTTCGCATTGATTTCAAGCTATATCATGTGTTTCGCATGGATTTGAAGCTAACTCGTTAGTTTCGCCTGCATTTGAAGCTATATAACTTAAATTTCAAGTATCTGAATCTAAATCATTTGTTTCGCATGGATTTGAAGCTAAGCCTTCTACTTCGTATCGATTTGCAGCAAAATCATGTGTTTCGCAGTGGATTTGAAGCTAACTCGTTAGAGTCGCCTGCATTTAAAGCTATATCAGTTATGTCGCAAGTAACTGAAGCTAAACCATTTGTATCTCATGGATTTGAAGCTATACCTTCTACATCGCATTGATTGGAAGCTAAATCATTTGTTCCGTATGGATTTGAATCTAAGACTTGTACTTCGCATTGATTTGAAGCTAAATCATGTGTTTCGCATGGATTTGGATCTAACTCGATCGTTTCGCCTGCATTTGAAGCCATATCACTTATATCGCAAGTATCTGAACCTAAATCATTTGTTTCGCATGGATTTGAAGCTAAGCCTTCTACTTCGTATCTATTTGAAGCTAAATCGTTTGTTTCGCATGGATTTGAAGCTAAATCTTTTACATCACATTGATTTGCAGCTAAATCATGTCTTCCGCATGGATTTGAAGCCAACTCGTTCGTTTCGCTTGCATTTGATGCTATATCACTTATATCGCATGTATCTGAAGCAAAATCATTGGTTTCGCAAGGATTTGAAGCTAATCCTTCTACATCGCATTGATTTCAAGCTAAATCATGTGTTTCGCTTGGATTTGAAGCTAAACCTTCTTCATCGCATTGATTTGAAGCTAAATCATGTGTTTCGCATGGAGTTGAATCGATCTAACGTATTTCACAAGTATTTGTAGCTAAACCATTTGTTTCGCATAGATTTGAAGGTACTCCTTCTACTTCGAATTAATTTGAAACTAAATCATGTGTTTCGCATGGATTTGAAGCTAAACCTTCTATATCGCATTGATTTGAAGCTAAATCATGTGTTTCGCATGGATTTGAAGCTAACTCGATCGTTTCGCCTGCATTTGAAGCTATATCACTTATATCGCAAGTATCTGAACCTAAATCATTTGTTTCGCATGTATTTGAAGCTAAGCCTTCTACATCGTATCGATTTGAAGCTAAATCATTTGCTTCGCATGGATTTTAAGCTAAACCTTTTACATCACATTGATTTGCAGCTAAATCATGTCTTCCGCATGAATTTGAAGCCAACTCGTTCGTTTCGCTTGCATTTGATGCTATATCACTTATATCGCAAGTATCTGAAGCTAAATCATTTGTTTCGCATGTATTTGAAGCTAAACCTACTAAATCGCATTTATTTGAAGCTAAATCGTGTGATTCTCTTGGATATGTAGCTGACTCGTTTGTTTCGTCCGCATTTGAAGCTATATCACCTATATCGCATGTATCTGAAGCAAAATCATTGGTTTCGCATGGCTTCGAAGCTAAACCTTCTACAACGCATAGATTTGAAGATACCTCGTTTGCTTCGTCCCCATTTGAAGCTATATCACTTATATCGCAAGTATTTGAAGAAAAATCATGTGTCTTGCATGGACTTGAATCTAACTCGTTTGTTGCGTCTGCATTTGAAGCTATATCACTTATATCGCAAATATCTGAAACTAAATCATTTGCTTCGCATGGATTTGAAGCTAAACCTTTTACATCATATTGATTTGCAGCTAAATCATGTCTTCCGCATGGATTTGAAGCCAACTCGTTCGTTTCGCTTGCATTTGATGCTATATCACTTATATCGCAAGTATCTGAAGCTAAATCATTTGTTTCGCATGGATTTGAAGCTAAACCTTCTACATCGCATTGATTTGAAGCTAAATCATGTGTTTCGGTTGGATTTGAAGCTAAACCTTCTGCATCGCACTGATTTGACGCTAAATCATGTGTTTTGCATGGATTTGATGCTAACTCGTTTGTTTCCCCTGCATTTGAAGCTATATCAGTTATATCGCAAGTATCTGATGCTAAATCATTTATTTCGCACGGATTTGAATATAAATCATCTACATCGCATGGATTTGCAGCCAAATCATGTGTTTCGCATGGATTTGAAGCTAACTCGTTAGTTTCGCCTGCATTTGAAGCTACATCACTTATATCCCAATTGTTTGAAGCTGAATCATTTGTTTCGCATGGATTTGAAGCTAAAACTTCTACATCGCATTGATTTGCGGCTAAATCATGTGTTTTGCTTGGATTTGAAGCTAACTCGTTAGTTTTACCTGCATTTGAAGCTATATCACCTATATCCCAAGTGTTTGAAGCTCAATCATTTGCTTCGAATAGATTTGAAGCTAATCCTTCTACTTCGCATCGATTAGAAGCTTAATCATGTGTTTTGCATGGTTTTGAAGCTAACTCGTTTGTTTCGGCTGCATTTGTAGCTATATCATTTATATCGCAAGTATTTGAAGCCAAATCATTTGTGTCGCATGGATTTGAATCTAAACCTTCTACATCTCATTGATTTGAAGCTAAATCATGTGTTTCGCTTGTATTTAAAGCTAGCTCGTTTGTTTCGTCTGCATTGGAAGCTATATCACTTATATCGCAAGTGTTTGAAGCTCAATAATTTGTCTCGCATGGATTTCAAGCTAAACCCTCTACATCGCATTGATTTGTAGCTAAATCACGTGTTCCGCTTGGATTTGAAGCTAAACCTTCTACATCGCATTGATTTGACGCTAACCTTCTACATTCTATTGATTTGAAGCTAAACCTTCTACCTCTTATTGTTTTGAAGCTAAACCTTCTACATCGCATTGATTTGCTGCTGAATCAAGTGTTTCGCATGGATTTGAAGCTAACACGTTCGTTTCTCCTGCAGTTGAATCTACATCACATATATCGCTAGTATTTGAAGCTAAATCATGTATATCGCGTGGATTTTGAAGCTAACTCGTTTGATTAGTCTTCATTTGAAGCTATATCACTTACACCCCAAATGTTTGAAGCTATATCATTTGTTTCGTATGGATTTGAAGCTAAACCTACTACATCGCACTGATTTGAAGCTAAATCTTGTGTATGGCATGGATTTGAAGCTAAACCTCCTACATCGAATTGATTCGAAGCTAAATCATGTGTATCGCATGGATTTGAAGCTACCTCGTTTGTATCGCATGCAGTTGTAGCTAAATAATGTATATCACAAGTATTTGTAGCTAAACCATTTGTTTTGCATGGATTTGAAGTTAAGCCTTCTACTTCGCATTCATTTGAAGCTAAATCATTTGCTTCGCATGGATTTGAATCTAAGCCTTGTCCTTCGAATTGATTTGAAGCTAAATCATGTGTTTCGTATGGATTTGAAGCTAAACCTTCTACATCGCATTGATTTGAAGTTAAACCTTCTATATTCTATTGATTTGAAGCTAAACCTTCTACCTCTTATTGATTTGAAGCTAAACCTTCTACATCGCATTGATTTGAAGATAAATCGTGTGTTTCGCATGGTTTTGAAGCTAACTCGTTCGTTGCGCATGCATTTAAATCTAAATAACGTATATCACAAGTATTTGAAGCTAAACCATTTGATTCGAATGGATTTGAAGCTAAGCCTTCTACTTCGCATTAATTGGAAGTTAAATCACGTGTTTTGCATGGATTTGAAGCTAAACCTTATACATCGCATTGATTCGCAGCTAAATCATGTGTTTCGCATGGATTTGAAGCTGATTCGTTCGTTTCGCATCCATTTGAAACTATATCATTTATATCGCATGTATTTGAAGCTAAATCATATGTGCCGCATGGATTTGAAGCTGAACCTTCTACATCACATTGATTTGCAGCTAAATCATTTGTTTCGCATGGATGTGAATCTAAGCCTTGGCCTTCGAATTGATTTGAAGCTAAATCATATGTTTCGTATGGATTTGAAGCTAAACCTTCTACATCGCATTGATTTGAAGCTAAATCTAGTGTATCGCACGGATATGAATCTAAACCTTATACATCGCATTGATTCGCAGCTAAATCATGTGTTTCGCATGGATTTGAAGCTAGCTCGTTCGTTTCGCCTTCATTCGAAACTATATCATTTATATCGCAAGTATTTGAAGCTAAATCATATGTGCCGCATGGATTTGAAGCTGAACCTTCTACATCACATTGATTTGCAGCTAAATCATTTGTTTCGCATGGATGTGAATCTAAGCCTTTGCCTTCGAATTGATTTGAAGCTAAATCATATGTTTCGTATGGATTTGAAGCTAACTCGTTCGTTGGCCATGCAGTTAAATCTAAATAACGTATATCACAAGTATTTGAAGCTAAACCATTTGATTCGAATGGATTTGAAGCAGAACCTTCTACATCGCATTGATTTGAAGCTAAATCTAGTGTATCGCATGGATTTGAAGCTAAACCTTCTACATCGCATTGATTTGAAGCTAAACCTTCTACATTCTATTGATTTGAAGAAAACCTTCCACCTGTTATTGTTTTGAAGCTGAACCTTCTATATCGCATTGATTTGCCGCTAAATCATGTGTTTCGCATGGTGTTGAAGCTAACTCGTTCGTTTCGCCTGCAGTTAAATCTACATCACATATATCGCTAGTATTTGAAGCTAAATCATGTGTATCGCGTGAATTTTGAAGCTAACTCGTTTTATTAGTCTTCATTTGAAGCTATATCACTTACACCCCAAGTGTTTGAAGCTATATCATTTGTTTCGCATGGATTTGATGCTAATCCTTCTTCATCGCATTGATTTTCAGCTGAATCATGTGTTTCGCATGGATTTGAAGCTAACTCGTCCGTTTCGCCTGTATTTGAAGCTAGATCTCTTATATCGCAAGTATTTGAAGCTAAATCATATGTTTCGTTTGGATTTGAAGCTAAACCTTCTACATCGCATTGATTTGCAGCTAAATGTAGTGTATCGCACGGATATGAATCTAAACCTTATACATCGCATTGATTTGAAGCTAAATCATTTGTTTCTCATGGATTTGAATCTAAGCCTTGTCCTTCGAATTGATTTGAAGCTAAATCATGTGTTTCGTATGGATTTGAAGCTAAACCTTCTACATCGCATTGATTTGAAGCTAACCTTCTACATTCTATTGATTTGAAGCTAAACCTTCTACCTCTTATTGTTTTGAAGCTAAACCTTCTACATCGCATTGATTTGCTGCTAAATCAAGTGTTTCGCATGGATTTGAAGCTAACTCGTTCGTTTCGCCTTCATTCGAAACTATATCACTTATATCAAAAGTATTTGAAGCTAAATCATATGTGCCGCATGGATTTGAAGCTGAACCATCTACATCACATTGATTTGAAACTAAATCATTTGTTTCGCATGGATGTGAATCTAAGCCTTAGCCTTCGAATTGATTTGAAGCTAAATCATATGTTTCGTATGGATTTGAAGCTAAACCTTCTACATCGCATTGATTTGAAGCTAAATCATGTGTCTCGCATGGAATTGAAACTACCTCGTTTGTTCCTACAGCTTTTGAAACTATATCACTTATATCGCAAGTATTTGAAGCTAAATCATGTGTATCGCATGGATTTGAAGCTAACTCGTTTGTTTCGCATGCAGTTGTAGCTAAATAATGTATATCACAAGTATTTGTAGCTAAACCATTTGTTTCGCATGAATTTGAAGCTAAGCCTTCTACTTCGCATTGATTTGAAGCTAAATCATTTGTTTCGCATGGAATTGAAGCTACCTCGTTTGTTCCTCCAGCTTTTGAAGCTATATCACTTATATCGCAAGTATTTGAAGCTAAATCATATGTGTCGTGTGGATTTGAAGCAGAACCTTCTACATCGCATTGATTTGAAGCTAAATCTTGTGTATCGCATGGATTTGAAGCTAAACCTTATACATCGCATTGATTTGAAGCTAAATCATTTGTTTCTCATGGATTTGAATCTAAGCCTTGTCCTTCGAATTGATTTGAAGCTAAATCATGTGTTTCGTATGGGATTTGAAGCTAACCTTCTACATCGCATTGATTTGAAGCTAACCTTCTACATTCTATTGATTTGAAGCTAAACCTTCTACCTCTTATTGTTTTGAAGCTAAACTTCTACATCGCATTGATTTGCTGCTAAATCAAGTGTTTCGCATGGATTTGAGCTAACACGTTCGTTTCGCCTGCAGTTGAATCTACATCACATATATCGCTAGTATTTGAAGCTAAATCATGTATATCGCGTGGATTTTGAAGCTAACTCGTTTGATTAGTCTTCATTGAAGCTATATCACTTACACCCCAAATGTTTGAAGCTATATCATTTGTTTCGTATGGATTTGAAGCTAAACCTACTACATCGCACTGATTTGAAGCTAAATCTTGTGTATGGCATGGATTGAAGCTAAACCTTCTACATCGATTGATTCGAAGCTAAATCATGTGTATCGCATGGATTTGAAGATACCTCGTTTGTTTCGCATGCAGTTGTAGCTAAATAATGTATATCACAAGTATTTGTAGCTAAACCATTTGTTTTGCATGGATTTGAAGTTAAGCCTTCTACTTCGCATTCATTTGAAGCTAATCATTTGTTTCGCATGGATGTGAATCTAAGCCTTGTCCTTCGAATTGATTTGAAGCTAAATCATGTGTTTCGTATGGATTTGAAGCTAAACCTTCTACAGCGCATTGTTTTGAATCTAAACCTTCTATATTCTATTGATTTGAAGCTAAACCTACTATATTCTATTGATTTGAAGGCTAAACCTTCTACCTCTTATTGATTTGAAGCTAAACCTTCTACATCGCATTGATATGAAGCTAAATCATGTGTATCGCATGGATTTGAAGCTAACTCGTTTGTTTCGCATGCAGTTGTAGCTAAATAATGTATGTCACAAGTATTTGTAGCTAAACATTTGTTTTGCATATATTGTATCTAAGCCTTCTACTTCGCATTCATTGAAGCTAAATCATTTGCTTCGCATGGATTTGAATCTAAGCCTTGTCCTTCGAATTGATTTGAAGCTAAATCATGTGTTTCGTATGGATTTTGAAAGCTAAACCTTCTACATCGCATTGATTGAAGTTAAACCTTCTATATTCTATTGATTTGAAGCTAAACCTTCTACCTCTTATTGATTTGAAGCTAAACCTTCTACATCGCATTGATTTGAAGATAAATCGTGTGTTTCGCATGGTTTTGAAGCTAACTCGTTCGTTGCGCATGCATTTAAATCTAAATAACGTATATCACAAGTATTTGAAGCTAAACCATTTGATTCGAATGGATTTGAAGCTAAGCCTTCTACTTCGCATTAATTGGAAGTTAAATCACGTGTTTTGCATGGATTTGAAGCTAAACCTTATACATCGCATTGATTCGCAGCTAAATCATGTGTTTCGCATGGATTTGAAGCTGACTCGTTCGTTTCGCATCCATTTGAAACTATATCATTTATATCGCATGTATTTGAAGCTAAATCATATGTGCCGCATGGATTTGAAGCTGAACCTTCTACATCACATTGATTTGCAGCTAAATCATTTGTTTCGCATGGATGTGAATCTAAGCCTTGGCCTTCGAATTGATTTGAAGCTAAATCATATGTTTCGTATGGATTTGAAGCTAAACCTTCTACATCGCATTGATTTGAAGCTAAATCTAGTGTATCGCACGGATATGAATCTAAAACCTTATACATCGCATTGATTCGCAGCTAAATCATGTGTTTCGCATGGATTGAAGCTAGCTCGTTCGTTCGCCTTCATCGAACTATATCTTTATATCGCAAGTATTTGAAGCTAAATCATATGTGCCGCATGGATTGAAGCTGAACCTTCTACATCACATTGATTTGCAGCTAAATCATTTGTTTCGCATGGATGTGAATCTAAGCCTTTGCCTTCGAATTGATTTGAAGCTAAATCATATGTTTCGTATGGATTTGAAGCTAACTCGTTCGTTGGCCATGCAGTTAAATCTAAATAACGTATATCACAAGTATTTGAAGCTAAACCATTTGATTCGAATGGATTTGAAGCAGAACCTTCTACATCGCATTGATTTGAAGCTAACTCTAGTGTATCGCATGGATTTGAAGCTAAACCTTCTACATCGCATTGATTTGAAGCTAAACCTTCTACATTCCTATTGATTTGGAAGAAAACCTCCACCTGTTATTGTTTTGAAGCTGAACCTTCTATATCGCATTGATTTGCCGCTAAATCATGTGTTTCGCATGGTGTTGAAGCTAACTCGTTCGTTCGCCTGCAGTTAAATCTACATCACATATATCGCTAGTATTTGAAGCTAAATCATGTGTATCGCGTGAATTTTGAAGCTAACTCGTTTTATTAGTCTTCATTTGAAGCTATATCACTTACACCCCAAGTGTTTGAAGCTATATCATTTGTTCGCATGGATTTGATGCTAACCTTCTTCATCGCATTGATTTTCAGCTGAATCATGTGTTTCGCATGGATTGAAGCTAACTCGTCCGTTTCGCCTGTATTTGAAGCTAGATCTCTTATATCGCAAGTATTTGAAGCTAATCATATGTTTCGTTTGGATTTGAAGCTAAACCTTCTACATCGCATTGATTTGCAGCTAAATGTAGTGTATCGCACGGATATGAATCTAAACCTTATACATCGCATTGATTTGCAGCTAAATCATGTGTTTCGCATGGATTTGAAGCTAACTCGTTCGTTTCGCCTTCATTCGAAACTATATCACTTATATCAAAAGTATTTGAAGCCTAAATCATATGTGCCGCATGGATTTGAAGCTGAACCATCTACATCACATTGATTTGAAACTAAATCATTTGTTTCGCATGGATGTGAATCTAAGCCTTAGCCTTCGAATTGATTTGAATCTAAATCATATGTTTCGTATGGATTTGAAGCTAAACCTTCTACATCGCATTGATTTGAAGCTAAATCATGTGTCTCGCATGGAATTGAAACTACCTCGTTTGTTCCTACAGCTTTTGAAACTATATCACTTATATCGCAAGTATTTGAAGCTAAATCATGTGTATCGCATGGGATTTGAAGCTAACTCTGTTGTTTCGCATGCAGTTGTAGCTAAATAATGTATATCACAAGTATTGTAGCTAAACCATTTGTTTCGCATGAATTTGAAGCTAAGCCTTCTACTTCGCATTGATTTGAAGCTAAATCATTTGTTTCGCATGAATTGAAGCTACCCTCGTTTGTTCCTCCAGCTTTTGAAGCTATATCACTTATATCGCAAGTTTTGAAGCTAAATCATATGTGTCGTGTGGATTTGAAGCAGACCTTCTACATCGCATTGATTTGAAGCTAAATCTTGTGTATCGCATGGATTTGAAGCTAAACCTTATACATCCGCATTGATTTGAAGCTAAATCATTTGTTTCTCATGGATTTGAATCTAAGCCTTGTCCTTCGAATTGATTTGAAGCTAAATCATGTGTTTCGTATGGATTTGAAGCTAAACCTTCTACATCGCATTGATTTGAAGCTAACCTTCTACATTCTATTGATTTGAAGCTAAAACCTCTACCTCTTATTGTTTTGAAGCTAAACCTTCTACATCGCATTGATTTGCTGCTAAATCAAGTGTTTCGCATGGATTTGAAGCTAACACGTTCGTTTCGCCTGCAGTTGATCTACATCACATATATCGCTAGTATTTGAAGCTAAATCATGTATATCGCGTGGATTTTGAAGCTAACTCGTTTGATTAGTCTTCATTTGAAGCTATATCACTTACACCCCAAATGTTTGAAGCTATATCATTTGTTTCGTATGGATTTGAAGCTAAACCTACTACATCGCACTGATTTGAAGCTAAATCTTGTGTATGGCATGGATTTGAAGCTAAACCTTCTACATCGAATTGATTCGAAGCTAAATCATGTGTATCGCATGGATTTGAAGCTACCTCGTTTGTTTCGCATGCAGTTGTAGCTAAATAATGTATATCACAAGTATTTGTAGCTAACCATTTGTTTTGCATGGATTTGAAGTTAAGCCTTCTACTTCGCATTCATTTGAAGCTAAATCATTTGTTTCGCATGGATGTGAATCTAAAGCCTTGTCCTTCGAATTGATTTGAAGCTAATCATGTGTTTCGTATGGATTGAAGCTAAACCTTCTACAGCGCATTGTTTTTGAATCTAAACCTTCTATATTCTATTGATTTGAAGCTAAACCTACTATATTCTATTGATTTGAAGCTAAACCTTCTACCTCTTATTGATTGAAGCTAAACCTTCTACATCGCATTGATATGAAGCTAAATCATGTGTATCGCATGGATTTGAAGCTAACTCGTTTGTTTCGCATGCAGTTGTAGCTAAATAATGTATGTCACAAGTATTTGTAGCTAAACCATTTGTTTTGCATAGATTGTATCTAAGCCTTCTACTTCGCATTCATTTGAAGCTAAATCATTTGCTTCGCATGGATTTGAATCTAAGCCTTGTCCTTCGAATTGATTTGAAGCTAAATCATGTGTTTCGTATGGATTTGAAGCTAAACCTTCTACATCGCATTGATTTGAAGTAAACCTTCTATATTCTATTGATTGAAGCTAAGCTTCTACCTCTTATTGATTTGAAGCTAAACCTTCTACATCGCATTGATTTGAAGCTAAATCATTTGTTTCGCATGGATTTGAATCTAAGGCTTGTCCTTTGAATTGATTTGAAGCTAAATCGTGTGTTTCGTATGGATTTGAAGCTTAACCTTCTACATCGCATTGATTTGCAGCTAAATCTAAGTGTTTCGCATGGATTTGAAGCTAACTCGTTCGTTTCGCCTGCAGTTGAATCTACAACACATATATCGCTAGTATTTGAAGCTAAATCATGAATATCGCGTGGA